>NW_023396234.1:0-2500 GCF_008315115.2 Sander lucioperca
GTGGTTCCAGGTGAAGATCCCTCTCTCTCACAACTTAACCACCGGCTGCGATCACCACGGCGACGCCGACTGGGACGTAGCGTCCGGGCGCAGCAAAGGAAGAAGGAACATCTCCGACAGGCATCCGTGCCCTCCGCAGGGCGCCTTCTACTATGTCCCCATCGACCATGAGCAGCCGCGGCGGCCCTGCGGCTAACGCAGCCAACGCAGCCAACGCAGCCAACGCAGCTAACGCAGCCAACGCAGCCAACGCAGCCAACGCAGCCAACGCAGCTAACGCAGCCAACGCAGCTAACGCAGCCAACGCAGCCAACGCAGCCAAATCGGCCAACACCGGCAACGCAGCCAACGCCACCAACGCGGCCAACGCGGCCAACGCAGCTAACGCGGCCACAAACAGCTGTAGCAGCTGTTTCTTCATCCTGTTCCAACACCTTCACTTGTTCAGATGTACATTAGTTATTGTTGCTATACACACGTTAATACGTTATACACACGTTAATATGTTATACACACGTTAATACGTTATACACACGTTAATATGTTATACACACGTTAATACGTTATACACACGTTAATATGTTATACACACGTTAATACGTTATACACACGTTAATACGTTATACAGGGTTTCTGCAGGTTTCACCGAGTCTAATTTCAGACTTTTTAAAGTGTCCATATTATGCTCATTTTCAGGTTCATAATTGTATTTTGAGGTTATATCAGAATAGGTTTACATGGTTTAATTTTCAAGAAACACCATATTTTTGTTGTACTGCACATTGCTGCAGCTCCTCTTTTCACCCGTGTGTTGAGCTCTCTGTTTTAGCTACAGAGTGAGACCTCTCACTGCTGTAACATCTTTGTTGGGAGTCGCACATGCTCAGTAGCTAGGTAAGATCACATGCTCAGTAGCTAGGTAAGATCACATGCTCAGTAGCTAGGTAAGATCACATGCTCAGTAGCTAGGTAAGATCACATGCTCAGTAGCTAGGTAAGATCACATGCTCAGTAGCTAGGTAAGATCACATGCTCAGTAGCTAGGTAAGACCACATGCTCAGTAGCTAGGTAAGGACTACATGAGCTAGCTAACTGTTTCTCCAACTTCAGTAGTACAAGGCAGGATTAGCCGGGAGACTTCTTCTAAACGAGGGCGCACTTCCAACTTTGCGTGGAATACCTGCAGAACAGGGACATGGAAGTAGTTCTTTTGTAGATTAGGGTGAATTTGTGTGTTGTAGCAGTGTTTTCCCATTGAGAACGAGCAAGCATGCTAACGGTTAGCCCCCTAGGCCCCTCGTCTCGGCTAGTGACGTAGAAAGCCGTGCAGATTTCGACCAGCTCACCCAGAGACTGAAGACAGGACACATTCAGAAACCGTATCTCACTCTAAACAGCATGGATGATTTTTTTTCAAAGTTTGTATGCATGTGGAAGCACCAGAGACACAAAATAACTCCCCAAATCCCAGAAAAAGTGATTTTCATCATAATAGGGGCACTTTAAGACCTTTATAAAGGAAATTTAGACCTACATATCACGATTTTTGTTTTTCTGGGTCGAAATTGGTAACATGTTTGTGTGAAAGACACTTTTGTCGCTTTCCGAAAGTCTAAAAAAAAGACGACCAAAATGTTGACATTTTTGGCACTTTTTCCATTGTTTTTGTCGTTTTTTTTCTGCCCCTTTTTGACATTTTTTAACGTTTTTTTATCAATTATTTTTCAAATGCTCAGATCAAAACATAAAGTCTATTTAGGGAGGTCCGGGGACATGTACATGTATACATGTATTGAAAAAGCGTAATAGAGTTTGGCCCGACAAGGCCCCGAGCCGACAAGTACGTTTTGATTGACAGCTTTTTAAAAGCCCGAACCCGTTTACAGCCCAACATTATTCATATGTGCGCACGCACACACAGATCTTTGGCCTTTTGTCAACAATGAGTCATGTATACATTGTTTTAACATCATTTATTCATGACTAACGGAGGCTCAGACTTGATGGTGCGAGATCACGGAAGGCTTTCAAGGATCGTCGTCTTTTTCAAGTTTTTTGGACAATTTTTCCCACATTTCTGTCTCTTTTTTTCCGATGTTTTTGTCTGATGTAACTAAACGGCTCAACAGATCCAAAATAAATGAGTTTCAAGACTTAAAATAAGCAGCTACAGGTGGCTCAGTGGTTGAAACGCTAGTACTACAAATGTAAACTTGGACCAAACTGATCTAAACATTCAGACAGTTCAGTAAGCCCCGAAATGTGGATAAATCCGCCGCTGAAAATAGTCCCAAACAAGCACACTTTCCTCCTGTTTGAGTCACGATTGTTTGTTGTTTACGATGCAAATGTGCTACGTTGTGCTACGTTATTCTGACGTGTGTGTGAAGGTGTGGGATTAATAAAGTCTATCTTATCTTATCTCATCTGATTTATTCATTTACAAGCGCAATCCATCCCATAATAGGAGTGTAACTCACTCCCTTTACTCTGCCACAT
>NW_023396236.1:0-3496 GCF_008315115.2 Sander lucioperca
AGGATGTTCCTGATTTTGGCAATGTTACGAAGATGGAAAAAGGCTGTTCTTGAGTTTGTTTTAAGTGGGCGTTAAAGGATAGATCCTGGTCAAAATGACTCCTAGATTTCTGACAGTAGTGCTGGAGGCCAGGGCAATACCATCTAGGGTAGCTATATATTTAGATAATGAGTTCGGTGGTGCTTGGGTCCCAGCACATAACTTCCGTTTTGTTTGAGTTCAACATCAGAAAATTGTGGGTCATCCAGGATTTTATATCTTTAATGCACGCTTGAAGTTAGCTAACTGACCGCTTTCGTCTGGCTTGATTGACAGATATAATTGGGTGTCGTCTGCGTAACAGTGAAAGTTAATTGAGTGTTTCCTAATAATATTGCCTAGAGGAAGCATATATAAAGAGAATAGAATTGGTCCAAGCACTGAGGCCGTTGATGAACGCCCATGGCTCACTTTAGCGTAGTTTGATGTGTTTCTCGTTAAGATTAACTAAATTGGGATCGCTCAGAATAAACTAGACTTAAAACCAGCTTAGGTCGATTCCTCTTAAGTGCATACTAAAGTGTTCCCAGTCTCTCTGTAAGAGGATGTCTATGGTCATCGGTGTCGAAGGCAGCACGAGATCTAATAAGACCAGTATCGGAGACAAAGTTCCGTTGTCACACGCAGGTCTAAGTAGGTCGTTATGTGAGTTTGCACCAGTGCTCTCTGTGCTAGGATGCTCTTCTAACTCCTGACTCGACACGTCCGTCAAATAGACGATTCTATGCAGAAAGTCACATCAACTCTGATTTATGCGACTACCTCTCAAGGATTTTGTTGAGAGAAACGCGGAGGTTAGCATATAGTGTCTATAGTTGGCTAAGACTCAGGTCTCGAGTGGTGGGGTTTCTTTTTCAGAATAGGTTTCATCACAGCTCCTTTATAAAAGACTCCCTGCGGGTCAACGTGACCGGTATTAAGGACCATATTGCATCGTATCTCCAGTAATGTGGTGTTGAACCACGGGTAGTGCGTCTAAGTAGCCTCGTTGGAATGGGGTCTAAGAGACTACGTGTAGGTTGGCTTAGCTGAACGAGTACCCTTACATTATGTGTTGGCAGGTTTTGTCTAAGTGATCCAAGCCGTCTAAATAAGTATCAGGTCTATCGTCTCTCTAGCCTCCTGCGCCCATGGTGAGCCGTGGAAGCTGTGGGCAGAAGGTGTATGAATTTTTTCTCTATTGTTATAATTTTATCATTAAAAAAGGTCATGAAGTCATCACTGCGCAGCAGAAGGAAAGATGGCTCAATAGAGCTGTGACTATCTGTCAGCCTGGCTACCGTGCTGAAAGAACCTTGGGTTGTTCTTATTTTTCTACTAGTAGTTGAGTAGTGAGTCTGATCTGGCATTTTGAGGGCCCTCCTAATAATTTTTTAGACATCTTGCACATCCACACGAGATTCTCCAGTTGGTGGAACGCCATTTACTTTCAAGTTGTCGTGAGATTTGTTAAATTTGCGAGTTGGGAGTTACCAGGTGCTAGTTTCCTTTCCTTCATCATCTTCTTTTTGAGAGAGCACAAACGTCTAAAGTAGTCCGTAGGCATGCCGTAGCAGCGCTACAAGTTTCAAGTTGGAGGGACTAGCAGTTAACATAACAGTCCTTGTTATCTTAAGGCATGACATGAGTTAAGTGCTGTTGGAATATCTTCCTTAATTTAGCTATGCACTGTCAGATAAGCATCTAGTGTAGACCTTTTAGTTTAATTTTTCGTATAGTCTGGTAGTAGGAATTCGAAGTTAGTAAAAATGTCTGATAATAAAGGATTCTGCGGAAATACTATTAATCGTCAATTTGATGCCATATCTAAGACACAAGGGCGAGGGTGTGGTTAAAACAGTGCGTGGCCTTATGCACCCTCTGACTGAACACAATGAATCTACAGTGATTGTAAGCAGTACTAGGCTATTGCTCTCAATGTCCACATGGACTATTAAACACTACAATAAGTACTTTGTCTGATTGAAGGGACTACGCATGATAAAAACTCTGAGATTCAGATAAAAACTCAGATATGGACCTGGTGCGCGGTAAACAACAACGAATATATTGGCTGTACTGTTTTCCAGTGGGTGTTGAAGATTAAGAACAAGGCTTCAAACGAGTTATATGTTAGTTTAGTTTAGGATTATTAACAGGCTCGAGTCAAATATGGCTGCACTCCCCTCCTCGGCTGAGCCTCGTGGATTTGGGTATTATTCTGACTGGGAGGAGTGGCTTCGTTTAAACTAACATATTCGTCATGGCCGCAGCAGTTCGGTGAGGCAGAATAAATCAATGTGGTATCTGATATCAGTGTTTACCATAATTGCTTCGATGACAGCAGATCTAATATTTAATAGTCCACATTTGATTTTCCTATTCTGTTCTGTCGTTGCAGTGGTTGTTTTATTCAATTAGGTTGTTTAGTATAGCACCTCTTTTGTTAGCGTTTGGTTTAAACGGTCTCAGTCGGGGACAGACACGGTGGTTATGGGACACTATGTGAATGTGATGCTCTGAAGGAGCACAGACGCGTATAGGCGCTGTATCTCTGAGTTTTTAGGGACTTGGGAGCCCGGGAGATACGAGGTGTCGCGTCAAGGCTTGTGCTTGTGGGAGTGTTCGGGCATGCAAACAGTCAATCAGCAGGTCGGGTATGCACGGCGTGGTGCAATTGTCACACGCGTCCCTAGCATCTGGCTTCCTCCGCGTGTTACTTGGGCTGTAATCCATCCCTGCTGCACAGGGAGCCACGTCCATAACACATGACTTGAAGTGTCATAGAAACCTATCCTGGTGAATATCGCTTGTGTTCGAGCATGGCAGCCGTGTGTAAGGGCGAGCACGTGTAGTCTGCTAAGCACGGCATGAGCCGCGACTAGAGCACTGGCGGAAGTGGGGCCGAAATCAAACAACCGACTCTCCAAGGCTTTTTAAAGCATCAATGAGCAGTGGTAAAGTCTCGACTTGTGCGCTCACACTTCCTGATCCGATTCCGTGGACATTCGTATGTCCATCATATGGGACCAACCAGATGCGTCTTGATGAGACGGTCGGAAACTGAGGGTATCAGGTCCATACACTCTTCCAGCCAGCGACTGCGCTGCACACTTTGGCGCTCAGGGATAACAGTGTGTGACAGCAGGTATGAGGAAACGTAGGTCGCTAGTCGATGGATGTCCCCGATAGTACTGTGGGTTGTACGATAAGCAGCGGCACGAGGAGTCCCGGGCGGGGTGTGTGGATAGTACACCTGCGTGACGGCGAGCAAAACAGTCAGTGTCGGTTTCAGATGCGCAGAGAAACCAAGAAGAGAAGACCCTGCTTACCCAGTCGCGTGTTGAGATGTTTTTGAGGAACGTTGTCATTTGGCCGATCCAGGCAGGTAGGCCACCGGACCGTCTGACTACCGCATCCCTCAGAGCTTTCGCCGCCGCGCGGTAGCAATCGTCTTCCGTGACGACGGCTGGTCTTC
>NW_023396237.1:0-3493 GCF_008315115.2 Sander lucioperca
TGTCTATGTTTTGTGTCTCTTTATGGTCATTTTGTGTATCTCTGTGGCCATTTTCAAGTCTTTTTGTAGTTGGTTCCTAGACTGGGTAAATCCCGCCCACTCTGCCAGTGATTTGATTTCGCCCTGCAGCTCGGTCTGGAAACCTGTACATTTATCTCTCCTGCTTCCATTCACAATTTTGCGCTTGGTCTGGTGATAGCCAGACTAGTTGTGTACCCTAAATGGGTGTAACTTTGTGTTAAGAACCAATCAGGTTGGTTGTTATTTGTAAGTTGAAGAAAACAGAAGCTGTCGTTTGATACTGAGAGGTTTGATATGTTTGTGCAGAGACTGACAACATGAAGACTTCATCATATGTGTCTCTGCTGCTCGGTGAGTCTAAATTCATTCATTCACCACTTCATCAGAACTTCAACTCTCTCCTCCGGATAAAAAAAAGATGTACTGTATGTGTTTGTTTGAAAAGTTATTAAAGATCACTGAATGATGGTAAAGCAGCAAAGTTCATGTTTTCATCTTATTAGTCTCTTTATGCTAGTTGTTTTGTCTCTTTGTGGATTTTATATAGATATGATTATATATGTTAAAATCAAAGTTATTAGATATTGACGTTCAAATGATAAAAGTGGAACAGTTGATTATGAAACAATAAAGAAGTCGTTCCACAGTTTTGACGGCAGGAAATAAAACCGATCATTGCTTATCGACGACTTTAATAACTTATTTTATTGCTTTTTGTATAAATTATAAAGATCATAGAAAAAAACACTGACAGTAAGAAACGCACAACATTCATCACACTTTAAATCTCTAACCGCTACTTTCAATAAGTCGTTATTTTAATTGGAACAGTGTAAATTATAGGGAAGATATGCTCTCCTCTTCCCGCTCTCTGTAATCAGATTACTTGAGTTTGAAGGTAACATTGCTACCTGTTAACAGTGTAAACTCAAACAGAAAAACAGTGACTGAAAAGTCTGAGGCAAAAGCTTCTGTAACGTTTCTATTACTGTCTTTCCTTCCTGAAATATATGAAATCAGCTGAAAGTGTGAAACTTTACTGTTAGTGTCTCTTCTCCTTTTCTTCCTTCAAACTTTAGGTTTTCATAGAGATGAATGTCTTCATGAAACCTAATCACCACATTAACAGTTTTAATATTAATAATAATATGTTGCAGGTGTGCTGCTGTCTGGACTGGCTGTGTCTGCAGGTGAGCTGACACTAAATAATAATGAAAATATAAAATTATAAACATACAGTATCAAAGTGTAAACTCAAACAGTAAACAGACTGAAAAGGCAAAAGCTTCTATATGCCTCTCCTCTGTTACTATTGGTTAATAATACATAAAGCTGTCTGTCTGTCTCTCTCTCTGTCTCTTTGGTAATACATACACTCTGTCTGTCGGTCTCTGTCTGTCTGTCTCTCTCTCTCTGCCTGTCTGTCTCTCTCTCTGTCTCTCTCTCTGCCTGTCTGTCTTTCTCTCTGTGTCTGTCTTCTGTCTGTCTCTCTCTCTCTCTCTCTCTCTCTCTCTCTCTCTCTCTCTGTCTGTCTCTCTGCCTGTCTGTCTTTCTCTCTCTGTCTCTCTGCCTGTCTGTCTCTCTGCCTCTCTCTCTCTCTCTCTCTCTCTCTCTCTCTCTCTGTGTCTGTGTGTCTCTCTCCCTGTCTGTCTGTGCTGCAGTGTTTGTGGATGTCAGTCCAAACCGTCTTCAGTTCCTCCGAGGGGAGAGTGTGTCTCTGAGGTGTGCAGGAGGACAGGTCTCTGCTGGATGGAGGCTGAAGAGGGCCGATGCCTACGGTGGACAGACTCAGTCATGTGATGAAGATCAACAGGACTTTGGGATGTTCGCTGGTTCCTCCTGCATCGTCTCCAATCTCTCTCCAGCTGCAGACAACAGCATCTACTGGTGTGAAGACAAAGCTGGGACGAAGAGCGGCAATCTCCGAATCCATGTGTCTGGTACAAAAACCAACTTCTTGTATATGCTATCACAGAGATGGGGACTCGAGTCTGAGACTCGGACTCGAGTCGCACTTAAGTCGCACTAACAGCTGACTTCAAACTTGACTCGGACTCGACCCAAAAGACTTCAGACTTGACTCGGACTCGAGCTTCGAGACTCGTCAACAACCTGTTTTCATACAATTATTGCTTTTTAAATCTAAATGTATTAATGTATTTCTATTTTCTTTTATTGGCGCATATACGGGGAAACGTATGACGAGCTGTATGTCCTCTGTCCTTTGCCATAATGTGCAACATAACGCATGCGCCTATGTGCGCGCACATATCAAAAAATGCATTGCAGATGGCGACACCAAGTCCTCCCGGAGTTGTGCCTTTTGTCATTAGTTTGGCTTTCAATAACTTGGTAAACAGTGGCAGTAAGCGAGCAGCTACATGCAAGGTGTGTGGCACAAAGATAAATGATGCCGGATCAACAACGTCGAACTTCATCAGGCATCTCAAAACACATCCAAATAGGTCAGTCACTCACACACTAATGTGAAAGAGACGTTACATTTAGCATATATATCGTCACAGGTAACAAGCTAACCATCGCAAAGTGTTGTGCTAATGCTGGAAACAGGCAAATAGTATCTTTATAGTTAGTAGTCGCTGAGGCTAAGAAATCCATGGTGCACAGGAGGCGGGACGCACGGATCCATCTCCCCAGGAACAAACGCTGTGTCTGGGGGGCAAACTCAGGTGATGCGTAATTGATCCCGTGGATGATTTGTAGGCTATTAAGTGAACAAGGTGTACCTGGTCCACCAAACACTGGGCCGTCTTGACTGTCTTAATTCTGCACATATTTCTGTTACTGTAGCTCTATTTACTATTTCATTATTTCATTCATGCGTGGCGCAGCGGATCCATGCTCACTGTCACCTGCCGTGGAGATGCTGGCCTCACTAACCTCTCCTCCTCTGAGTCGGGTCTCCCTCGCGCTGGACTCAGTTTCACTGAGCGTACTAACACTTAGAAAATAAATGGCATTACATCAGTGAGTTCAAACTGCTTTGTGCGTAATTTGGACTGACACTGAGATGCATGTTGTTCTGTAACTGGTGTGGTACTGCCACTATTCTCTTGATTTCCACTTCGACATTTTTTTGAGTGAAAGAGACATTACATTTAGCACATATCATCACAGGTAACAAGCTAACCATTGCAAAGTGTTGTGCTAATGCTGGGAACATGCAAATAGTATCTCTATAGATGTATCCATATGATGTGACAGCTACAGGACATGCTTTGAATTCATAAGATTTAACAACACAGTGTTAGGGACAGATCAGAGACTTGAGACTTGACTTGGACTTGACTTGGACTCGTGGCAAAAGACTTGAGACTTGACTTGGACTTGCCCTCAAAGACTTGAGACTTGACTTGGACTTGAGCTCAAAGACTTGAGACTTGACTTGGACTCGAGCTCAAAGACTTGAGACTTGACTTGGACTTGCAAAAAATGACTTGTGAACATCTCT
>NW_023396238.1:0-3481 GCF_008315115.2 Sander lucioperca
ACAGGACTTTCACCCAGGAGAGCGGGGTTTGCATCCCGCTTGTCACGCTTGCTATATCCATCCATCCATCCATCTTCGTCCGCTTATCCGGTAACGGGTCGCGGGGGTAGCAGCTCCAGCAGGGGACCCCAAACTTCCCTTTCCCGAGCCACATTAACCAACTCCGACTGGGGGATCCCGAGGCATTCCCAGGCCAGGTTGGAGATATAATCCCTCCACCTAGTCCTGGGTCTTCCCCGAGGCCTCCTTCCAGCTGGGCGTGCCTGGAACACCTCCCTAGGGAGGCGCCCAGGGGGCATCCTTACCAGATGCCCGAACCACCTCAACTGGCTCCTTTCGACGCGTAAGGAGCAGCGCTCTACTCCGAGCTCGCTCACGGATGACTGAGCGTCTCACCCTGATCTCTAATGGGAGACGCCAGCACCTCCTGAGGAAACCATTCGGCCGCTGCTGTACCCTGATCTCGTTCTTTCGGTCATGACCAGCTTGTTCATGACGCATAGGTGAGGGTCGAACGAGACTCTGACCGGTAGATCGAGAGCTTTGCTTCTGGCTCCGCTCGCTTTGTTCGTCACACGGTGCGATTAAATTGATGTAATACGCACCGCTGCGCCGATCTCCGCCATCTCCCGCGCCATTGTCCCTCAATCGCGCGAACAGACCCACGATCTCTGAACTCCTTCACTTGGGTAAGGACTCATTCTACCTGGAGAAGGCACTCCATCGTTTCCTGCTGAGAACCATGGCCTCCGCTTTAGAGGTGCTGATCCGCATCGTCCCGCAGCGCTCACACTCGCTGCGAACCAGAGCCAGTAGAGATTGCTGAGGTTCCCGGCCGATGAGCCACTCAGGACCACATCATCCGCAACAGCCAGCGATGAGATCCGCTCACCAGACTGCAAGCCCCTCTCCACCCGACTACGCCGCGATATCCTGTCCATACATCTCTACAACCAGGATTGGTGACAGAGCCAGCCCTGGACGGAGCGCCAACCACTCACCTGACACGAGTGTCCGACGTCCTGCGAGTAAACCCGACACCAGCTCTCGCTTGGTCGTACAGCGATTGGATGGCCCTGAGCAGGGACTCACCCCATACTCCGCATGCACCGTCCACAGTATCTCCCGTGAGCCGGTCGATACGCTGCTCAGATCGCACAAACACTGTAGACGGTTGGGCATACTCCTCGCGCCCTCCAGGATCTTGCAAGAGTCAAGACCTGTCTGGTCCGTCTTCCACGACAGCGGACGGAGAATCCGATTGTTCTCTCACCTGAGGTTCGACTATCGACGCGAACCCTCCTTTCACAGCCCTGGAGTAGACTTACCGCGAGGCTGAGAAGTGGGATACACCTGTAATCTGGCACACACACCATCTGGTCGTTGTGAACGGACCACCCACCCGGTCTGCCACTCCTTAGCACACGGCCCCAACTGCTTCCGACGCAAGGTGTTGAAGAGGCCGTTGTCTGTCAACCAAGACAACCCCTCACACCCATAGCTTTTAGCTTCTGGACGGACTCCATCAGAGCGTCCTGAGGCTTTGCACGGTGGAGTGTTAATCTACGCTCAGCAACTTCACCAGGACATTGACGACAATCCACATCTCATCCTGCCGAGCTCTGCTCTACCATGAGGGCGTATTGGGATGTCGTCGGATGTAGGGTTCCTCAAAGTTGCTATCCTTCCAGCGCCCTATTACTCCTCACGAGTTGTGCCTAGAGTTGCGAGCGAGCGTCTACCAGATAGGGCGATTTATCACTTACTGTACACAGCTTGGTGTTTCCCCGCTTCCCCTCCTGAGGTGGCGAACGGTGTTTTCCAGAAGCACTTGGTGCCGATCCACGAACGTCCGTCGCCATGTCTTCTCCGCACTGCTCCACACCCGCTGCTTTGCCTCGCTTTCACGGCAGAGGCTGCATGCTTCGGGGCCTTCGGTACCCTGCACCTGCCTCGGAGTCTCTGGATCACATATCCCGGACAGACTCCTCTTCAGTCGGACGGCTTCCTGACCACCGTGTCCCCGCACGGGTTCGTGGGTTGCGCTGATGCACCTAGACCCTAAGGACCACAGCTCGCCCGCCGCGCTTCAGCAATGGAAACTTGAACAGTTTGTCCACGTCGGGTTCAATTCCAGCCTCCACAGGATGCACGCAAAAGCTCCGCCGAGGTGTGATTTGTGAAAGTCTGTCGGACAGGGGCCTCTCCAGACGTGCCAGTTCACTCCGCACTACCCGTTTGGAGTGTCTCGCAGGTCTGTCCGAGTCTGCCCAACCACCTCTGCACCCAACTCACACCAGATGTGAATCATTTGACAGCGTCTGTCTCGCCCCTCATCTTCACCGACAGGGAGGAGGCGATGTCCAAACATAACATTGGCCTCAGATCAGATGAAACTGCTTATAAAATCGATCATTGACTTTGGCCTAGGTCGAGCTCTGCAAGCATGACGACCGGGAGAACGAAGGGTAGTGTGGTGTGTCCCCGTACACTTGGATAACAGTGCATGTAGCATCATCCTATGTGCGAACATGCGTGTCTGTATAGACACATCATGCACTAGCGACGATAGGCTCAACAACAACAACCACTCTGGTTGAGATCAGGGAGGCGTTCCTCCCAATCCCGCCTCTCGGCCATGTGTCGCCATCAGTGCAGTGCGCGTTGACGTCTCGCAGAACTATGGAGTCTGTCTCGCAGCCATACAGGACTCCATTCAAGGTCTCCAAGTAAGGCCGCACATACCCGAGCTCTGCTTGTGGTGTCATACGCACAGAACAATAGTCAGAGTGTTGCCTCCACACAACCTGCAGCGTAGGGATGCGACCTCTCAGTCCACGGGGTAGGTAAACGCCACGCTAGCGCGCTCAGCGCGGGTCTGTGCGTCTCCCAGCACGCCACGCCGGCGCCTCACAACACCTAGCAACTCCGGAGAAGACAGAGTGTCCAACCCTATCGAGTATGGTTTGCCAGAGAACCGAGACGGTGCGTGGAGGTAAGCCCCACCGATCCACACTGGTAGCGCTCCACCTCCCGCACAAGTTCCGGTTTCCTTCCCCACCAGAGCGGTGACGTTCCACAGCTCACCAGCAAGCCTAGCGTCTGATGCTGCACGGTCATGGTCCGTGCGAGGCCCTGACCGTCACTGCCACACATGTGGCAGCGCACACGACCCCAGCCGGTTACTCCCACAGGTGCACATGGGTGGAGAGAGAGTGCCACGTAGAGCTATTTGGGCTGTGACCCGGCGGGCTCGTGGCAAACTCGCACCAGGCGCGCGCTGACGGGCCATCCATCTGGGCCTGGCTCCAGACGGGGCCGGGCTCTCGCCGTGCGAGGGTCACTCATCTCTACCTCGTTTTGCATAAGTGTTTTGAACGCTTGCTATAGTCGCTTTTTATTTTCCTCCCACGTGTCACAGAACCGTACGCCCACCCACGACCCTTTCCTAAACATAACCATGTCACGCTTGCTATAGTCG
>NW_023396239.1:0-3449 GCF_008315115.2 Sander lucioperca
CACAGACACACACACACACACCAACACACATACGCACACATACACACACACACATACACACAAACACACACAAATGTAGACACACACTCACACACACAGCAACACACATATGCAGAAACACACACGCAAACACACACACACACATGCACACACACATGCAAACACAGAAACACACACGCACACACACATATGCAGACACACACACACACACACACACACAAACACATACACATACACACACACACACAGAAACATACGCACACATACTGGTCATACGTTACCATGACAACCCTTTCACAGACAGTCAACTTGAATACTACAGGCAGTAATATGAACATTAGTCTATATCTTTAGTGTTCCACTTCTGTCTGACTGTCTCTGTCTCTCTTTGTCTGTCTCTGTCTGTCTGTCTCTGTCTCTCTCTCTCTGTCTCTCTGTCTGTCTCTGTCTCTCTCTGTCTGTCGCTGTCTCTCTCTCTCTCTCTGTTTCTCCCTGCCTCTGTCTGTCTCTGTTTCTCCCTGTCTCTGTCTCTCTCTGTCTCTCTGTCAGTCTGTTTGTTTCTCTCTGTCTGTCTGTCTGTCTGTCTCTGTCTGTTTCTGTTTCTCCCTGTCTCTGTCTCTCTCTGTCTCTCTGTCTGTCTGTTTGTTTCTCTCTGTCTGTCTGTCTCTGTCTGTTTCTGTTTCTCCCTGTCTCTGTCTCTGTCTCTGTCTGTCTGTCCATGTCTCTCTGTTTGTTTCTCTCTGTCTCGGTCTGTCTGTCTCTGTCTGTCTGTTTCTGTTTCTTTTGTTCAGCCCCATTCTTTTTACCTAATATATTTCACATCTCATATCAGCTAGATTGATGCTTTTTAGTTCTATGCAGTGTCTAATAATAATACAAAGTATTTCTTCTTTCAGCCGTTTTAGGTAATTCATTTCAACTTTCATCTTTGACAGTATTACAGTTCAGCTTCAAGCTTTTCTAACAGTGTATTTTAGCTCTTCACTTGGGTAATGCAGTTTAGCTTCCAACTCTAACAATTTTCCTGATTTTTTAGCGTGTAGTGCATTTGAGCTTTAAGATTTTTCGTACTATTTGTTTCATATTTCTGCATTTGTGAGTGATTATCAGTTAGAAAATATAGTCAGACCTCACAATGTTCTACGTCTTTTGTCATTATTCAACTTTTGAAGCCAACAGTTCAGTTTAGCATAAGCTTTTAACTTTTTAATGAAATTCATACGTATTAAAACGATTTCCACTTTTTCAACTATTCTCACTACTTCAACTTCTTCTTAATGATTTAAGCTATTCAACCAGTTTAGCTTTAGCAATTCAGCTATTCAGCATTCCGACGCATTTTCCGCAGGAAATGCATTTTCTAGTATCTTATTATTATTCCGTACGTTTGTTGGCTCTCTGTAACTTCTGCATACTTTCAGCTATTAAAACCATTCAACTTTTAAAATGTTCAGCTCTTTCAGCTAATGATGGGACTTCTTCAACTTTTTTTCTACTATTTATACTTTTTAAAATATTAAGCATTTTATGACTTTTTTTTAACATTGAAGTCAATGAGAGCATGCTTCAAATCCTTCAAATCTTCTTCCGCTCCCAAAATTTTCAGCTCCTTCATACTTTCACCTACAGACGCCAAACAAACATTGAAATGTTCACAAAATATTCAGGTATTAGGCTATGGCTTTTCAGTTTGATATCTTTTACAGTTTTTGTGAAAAAGCTGTTTAAGTTTAGTGATCATTTCAGGATTTTTCTGCGTTTCTAGTGAGTGTGTGTTGCGTCTGGCAGAGTGGATGATGTCATCGCTAGAGTGCAGCACCTTAGAAAAAATATCTTTGTCCCCTCTCTATAAATTGCTCTCACGCCCACAATATCTACTTGTCATACACAATTTATACATCAAAACGTAGGTATTTTTGTCTAGTATATTATTATTCCGTACGTTTTTTGGCTCTCTGTATCTTCTGCATACGTTCAGCTATTAAAACCATTCAACTTTTAAAATGTTCAGCTCTTTCAGCTAATGATGGGACTTCTTCAACTTTTTTTCTACTATTCATACTTTTTAAAATATTCAGCTTTTTATGACTTTTTTTTAACATTGAAGTCAATGAGAGCATGCTTCAAATCCTTCAAATCTTCTTCCGCTCCCAAAATTTTCAGCTCCTTCATACTTTCATCTACAGACGCCACACAAACTTTAAAATGTTCACAAAATATTCAGGTATTAGGCTATGGCTTTTCAGTTTGATGTCTTTTACAGTTTTTGTGAAAAAGCTGTTTAAGTTTAGTGATCATTTCAGGATTTTTCTGTGTTTCTAGTGAGTGTGTATTGCGTCTGGCAGAGTGGATGATGTCATCGTTAGAGTGCAGCAGCTTAAGAAAAATATCTTCGTCCCCTCTCTATAAATTGCTCTCACGCCCACAATATCTACTTGTCGTACACAATTTATACATCAAAACGTAGGTATTTTTGTCTAGTTTCAGCCAATGTGCTCAGTTTTGCGATACGCCTTATACTTTTGGCTCCGTGAGCTTCCAAATGACAAGAGTTCCACATTTCCCTCCATTCACGGCCATTTTAAACGTCCTCCACATTTCCCAGCGAAACGCAGAGCGAACCACTTTTTTAAATCGCTGATATGCCCACATTTTGAAGTTTATCAACATAAATTTTATATCAATACGTTCACAAAGGTCTTGTGGTGATCACGATTACATCATTTCACCGATAGCCCTTATCGTTTTAGCAGTCTGAGGCTTTATTTGAGAGCTTGCTCTGTGTCTTTGAATAGCTCCAGTGGGGCACAGCTGACAGTTTCAGCAGGTGACACGGTCGTTAACCTGATTAAAGATCAAAGAGATCTCATCACAGACTTCAAAGGGGGTTTTCACTGGTCATACGTTACCATGACAACCCTTTCACAGACAATTGAATTGAATACTACAGGCAGTAATATGAACATTAGTCTACATCTTTAGCGTTCCACTTCTGTATGACTGTCTCTGTCTCTCTTTGTCTGTCTCTGTCTCTCTTTCTCTGTTTCTCCCTGTCTCTGTCCGTCTGTCTGTCTCTGTCTGTCTCTGTCTCTCTCTGTCTCTTTGTCTGTCTGTTTGTTTCTCTCTGTCTGTCTCTGTCTGTCTATTCCTCTCTCTCTCTCTCTCTCTCTCTCTCTCTCTGTCTGTCTAATCCTCTCTCTGTCTGTCTATTCCTTCCTCTCTCTCTCTCTCTGTCTGTCTGTCTGTCTATTCCTCTCTCTTTCTCTCTCTCTATCTCTCTCTCTCTCTCTCTCTCTCTCTCTCTCTGTCTGTCTATTCCTCTCTCTCTCTGTGTCTGTCTATTCCTCTCTCTCTCTCTCTGTGTGTGTCTATTCCTCTCTCTCTCTCTCTCTCTCTCTCTCTCTCTCTCTCTGTCTGTCTGTCTGTCTGTCTATTCCTCTCTCGCTCTC
>NW_023396240.1:0-3446 GCF_008315115.2 Sander lucioperca
CTGAAAATTTTGGGAGCGGAAGAAGATTTGAAGGATTGAAGCATGCTCTCATTGACTTCAATGTTAAAAAAAAGTCATAAGAAGCTTAATATTTAAGAAAGTATAAATAGCAGAAAAAAAGTTGAAGAAGTCCCATCATTAGCTGAAAGAGCTGAACATTTTAAAAGTTGAATGGTTTTAATAGCTGAATGTATGCAGAAGTTACAGAGAGCCAAAAAACGTACGGAAGAGGGAATAAAAAGAACTAGACAAAAATACCTACGTTTTGATGTATAAATTGTGTATGACAAGTAGATATTGTGGGCGTGAGAGCAATTTATAGAGAGGGGACAAAGATTTTTTTCCTAAGCTGCTACACTCTAACGATGACATCATCCACTCTGCCAGACGCAATACACACTCACTAGAAACACAGAAAAATCCTGAAATGATCACTAAACTTAAACAGCTTTTTTACAAAAACTGTAAAAGATATCAAACTGAAAAGATAGAGCCGGATAACTGAATATTTTGTGAACATTTTAAAGTTTGTTTGGCGTCTGTAGGTGAAAGTATGAAGGAGCTGAAAATTTTGGGAGCGGAAGAAGATTTTAAGGATTTGAAGCATGTTCTCATTGACTTCAATGTTAAAAAAAAGTCATAAAAAGCTGAATATTTTAAAAAGTATAAATAGTAGAAAAAAAGTTGAAGAAGTCCCATCATTAGCTGAAAGAGCTGAACATTTTAAAAGTTGAATGGTTTTAATAGCTGAATGTATGCTGAAGTTACAGAGAGCCAAAAAACGTACGGAATAAGAAGCAGCAGAATAATAAACTAGAAAATGCATTTCCTGCGGAAAATGCGTGGGAATGCTGAATAGCTGAATTGCTAAAGCTAAACTGGTTGAATAGCTTAAATCAGTAAGAAGAAGTTGAAGTAGTGAGAATAGTTGAAAAAGTGGAAATCGTTTTAATACGTATGAATTTCATTAAAAAGTTAAAAGCTTATGCTAAACTGAACTGTTGGCTTTAAAAGTTGAATAATGACAAAAGACGTAGAACATTGTGAGGTTTGAGTATATTTTCTAACCGATAATCACTCACAAATGCAGAAATATGAAACAATAGTACGAAAAATCTTAAAGCTCAAATGCACTACACTGCTAAAAAATCAGGAAAATTGTTAGAGTTGGAAGCTGAACTGCATTACCCAAGTGAAGAGCTAAAATACATTGTTAAAAAAGCTGGAAGCTGAACTGTAATACTGTCAAAGATGAAAGTTGAAATGAATTACCTAAAACGGCTGAAAGAAGAAATACTTTGTATTATTATCAGACACTGCATAGAACGAAAAAGCATCAATCTAGCTGATATGAGATGTGAAATATATTAGGTAAAAAGAATGGGGCTGAACAAAAGGAAAGAGAGGACAGAGAGAAGGAGAGAAGAGAGGAGAGAAAGAGGAAAAAGAGAGAGCCAAAATAAAACATGAATAGCTGAATTGCTAAAGCTAAACTGGTTGAATAGCTTAAATCCGTAAGAATAAGTTGAAGTAGTGAGAATAATTGAAAAAAACTGAAATAACATCTCAATCAGGGACATATTGACTGATGTATCACAGCTGGATTCAAACCTTGATCTCCCACACCAAAGACATACACAATATCCACTACACTATCATCTGTATAGTTGAAAATGTTCCTTTAGCACTTATAAAGCCTGTCTTTGATCATTGATCGCCTGTCTTTGATCATTGATCACCACACCAGCTAATGCTAATGAGTGAGAGACAGTGTGAGAGAACAGTAGTTTCTTTATTTAGAACTGTAGGTGAAAGTATGGAGGGGCTGAAAATGTTGGGAGCGGAAGAAAATTTGAAGGATTTGAAGCATGATCTCATTGACTTCAATGTTTAAAAAAAGTGTTAAAAAGCTTAATATTTTAAAAAGTATAAATAATAGAAAAAAAGTTGAAGAAGTCCCATCATTAGCTGAAAGAGTTGAACATTTTAAAAGTTGAATGGTTTTAATAGCTCAACGTATGCAGAAGTTACAGAGAGCCAAAAAACGTATGGAAGAGGGAATAAAATTAAAAAAAAGAGAGACAGAGAGACAGAGACAGTCAGACAGAAGTGGAACGCACAAGATATAGACTAATGTTCATATTACTGCCTGTAGTATTCAAGTTGACTGTCTGTGAAAGGGTTGTCATGGCTACTAATGACCTGTGACCATGTTGATAAACACCCTTTGAAGTCTGTGATGAGATCTCTTTGATCTTTAATCAGGTTAACGACCGTGTCACCTGCTGAAACTGTCAGCTGTGCCCCACTGGAGCTATTCAAAGACACAGAGCAAGCTCTCAAATAAAGCCTCAGACTGCTAAAATGATAAGGGCTATCGGTGAAATGATCACCACAAGACCTTTGTGAACGTATTCATGTAAAATTTATGTTGATAAACTTAAAAATGTGGGCATATCAGCGATTTAAAAAAGTGGTTCGCTCTGTGTTTCGCTCAGAAATGTGAAGAATGTTAAACAGGGCAGTGGATGGACAGAGATGTGGAACTCTTGTCATTTGGAAGCTCATCGAGCCAACAGTATAAGGCATATTGCAAAACAGCACATTGGCTGAAACTAGACAAAAATACCTACGTTTTGATGTATAAATTGTGTATGACAAGTAGATATTGTGGGCATGAGAGCAATTTATAGAGAGGGGACAAAGATTTTTTTCCTAAGCTGCTACACTCTAACGATGACATCATCCACTCTAGGACACGCAATACACACTCCATAGAAACGCAGAAAAATCCTGAAATGATCACTAAACTTAAACAGCTTTTTCACAAAAAATGTAAAAGATATCAAACTGAAAAGCCATAGTTTAATACCTGAATATTTTGTGAACATTTTAAAGTTTGTTTGGCTTCTGTAGGTGAAAGTATGAAGGAGCTGAAAATTTTGGGAGCGGAAGAAGATTTGAAGGATTTGAAGCATGCTCTCATTCACTTCAATGTTAAAAAAAAGTCATAAAAAGCTTAATATTTAAAAAAGTATAAATAGTAGAAAAAAAGTTGAAGAAGTCCCATCATTAGCTGAAAGAGCTGAACATTTTAAAAGTTGAATGGTTTTAATAGCTGAACATATGCAGAAGTTACAGAGAGCCAAAAAACGTACGGAAGAGGGAATAAAAAGAAAAATAAATAAACAAAATGGCCGACAGGAACAACAATAGTTGGAATGCTGCTGAACAGCATTCCCACTAACTAGAAAATGCATTTCCTGCGGAAAATGCGTGGGAATGCTGAATAGCTGAATTGCTAAAGCTAAACTGGTTGAATAGCTTAAATCATTACGAAGAAGTTGAAGTAGTGAGAATAGTTGAAAAAGTGGAAATCGTTTTAATACGTATGAATTTCATTAAAAAGTTAAAAGCTTATGCTAAACTGAACTGTTGGCTTCAAA
>NW_023396241.1:0-5000 GCF_008315115.2 Sander lucioperca
TCGACGAGCTGCTGCACGTCATCCACAAGCGAACGTCATCCACAAGCGACAGCAGTCGGCGGGGACGAGGCAGCCGGCAGATGCCTTCAACCTCCTACCTAACAGTCGGCTCTATCGCCTAGTTTTTATTATACTAATAAAGTGTTTTTAAAACCAAAGACACATTTTTACGTGTAAGTAAGTATTAGCCTCACGCTAATTTATTTATCAAGACTAGGCCTACCGGCTAAACTAACGCTAGCTTCATGGCTACCTCTACACCTGGCGAGTCCCCACTCCCCCTCAGGATTTCCTCGTTGTTCAATAATACAAACAAAGAAATTGCTGACCTCAGGGAAGATGTTCGTCGGCTTTCCGAGGACTTAAAAACCAAAGATGCTTTGTTAACCGCCTGCTTGGACGTGGCTCATAATCAGTCGCTCCGGATCTCATCTCTCTCGGCGGCCTTCCAGGATACCGCGCCATGGGACCCAGCTGCCTGCCCACGCCCATCGTCCTGCTCGACACCGGTTATCAAGCCACCCTGGACTGAGGTGGTTTGCGGCCGAAAGAGAGCCTCGGGTAGGGCTCCATCGCCTCCTGCCCTCAGCCTCTCCAACCGCTTCAATGCTTTGTCGGAGTCGGAGCCGGTGGTGGCCAGTGCGGCTCACCGGGCTCGCCCCGCTTCAAAGCAGACTGACCAGCCGTCGTCACGGAAGACGATTGCTACCGCGCGGCGAAAGCTTCTGAGGGATGCGGTAGTCAGACGGTCCGGTGGCCTACACTGCCTGGATCGGCCAAATGACAACGTTCCTCAAAAACAATCTCCACAACCGAACGGTAAGCATTCTTCCTCTTCTTTTCCCTGCCCATCTGAAACCGACACTGACTGTTTTGCTCCCGTCACCGGCTACCCACACCCCCCCACTCCTCGTCCGCTCTTCCCCCTAACCACAGTAATTATTGGGGACTCCATCACTAGAGACCTACGGTTTCATAATGCTGTCACACACTGTTTTCCCGGAGCCAAAGTTGCAGACATCCTGGCTAAAGTTATGGACCTGATACCCTCATTTCCGACCTCTATCAAACGCATCGTGGTCCATTGTGGACATAACGACATGTCCACTCGGATTCAGGAGTGTGAGCGCACAAGGCGAGACTTTACCACTCTCATTGAGGCTTTAAAAAGCACTGGGAAGTCGGTTTTTATTTCGGGCCCACTTCCATCTCTAGGTCGTGGATCACGCCTCTTTAGCAGACTACTCTCCCTTAACACCTGGCTCCAGCTCACATGCAGTATTCACAGGATAGGTTTTATTGACAACTTCAATCTGTTTTGGGAACGTGGCTCCCTGTTCAGCAGGGATGGGATTCATCCCAATACACGCGGAAGCCAGATGCTACGTGGAAATTTGCACCACGCCCTGCATACCCAGACCTCTGATTGACTGTTTACATCCCGTAAACACTCCCACAAGCACACTGACCAGACACACTCTCCCAAAGTCAATAATCAGAGATACAGCGCTATACGCCCCTCTGTGCTCCCTTCAGAGCAATCACCCATTCATAATCCCATAACCACCGTGTCTGTCCCCCGACTGAGACCGTTTAAACCAAACACTAATAAAAGAGGTGCTATACTAAACAACCTAATTGGAATTAAAACAACCACTGCAACGACAGAACAGAATAGGAAAATCAAATGTGGGCTATTAAATATTAGATCTCTGTCATCGAAAGCATTATTGGTAAACGAATTGATATCAGATAACCACATTGATTTATTCTGCCTCACCGAAACCTGGCTGGGCCATGACGAATATGTTAGTTTAAACGAAGCCACTCCTCCCAGTCATAATAATACCCAAATTCCACGAGGCTCAGGCCGAGGAGGGGGAGTTGCAGCCATATTTGACTCGAGCCTGTTAATTAATCCTAAACCTAAACTAAATTATAACTCGTTTGAAAGCCTTGTTCTTAATCTTCAACACCCAACATGGAAAACAGTACAGCCAATTATATTCGTTGTTGTTTACCGAGCACCAGGTCCATATTCTGAGTTTTTATCTGAATTCTCAGAGTTTTTATCATGCGTAGTCCTTCAATCAGACAAAGTACTTATTGTAGGTGATTTTAATATCCATGTGGACATTGAGAGCAATAGCCTTAGTACTGCTTTCAATTCACTGCTAGATTCTATTGGTTTCAGTCAGAGGGTGCATAAGGCCACGCACTGTTTTAACCACACCCTCGACCTTGTGCTAGAATATGGCATCAAAATTGACGATTTAATAGTATTTCCGCAGAATCCTTTATTATCAGACCATTTTTTAATAACTTTCGAATTCCTACTACCAGACTATACGAAATTAAATAAAAGTTTCTACACTAGATGCTTATCTGACAGTGCTATAGCTAAATTTAAGGAAGCTATTCCAACAGCACTTAACTCAATGTCATGCCTTAATATAACAGAGGACTGTTACGTTAACTCTAGTCCCTCCCAACTTGATAACTTTGTAGACGCTGCTACGGCCTGCCTACGGACTACTTTAGACTCGGTTGCTCCTCTCAAAAAGAAGATGATGAAGGAAAGGAAACTAGCACCTTGGTATAACTCCCAAACTCGCAAATTAAAACAAATCTCACGAAAACTTGAAAGTAAATGGCGTTCCACCAAACTGGAAGAATCTCGTGTGGATTGGCAAGATAGTCTAAAAAATTATAGGAGGGCCCTCAGAAATGCCAGATCAGACTATTACTCAACACTAATAGAAGAAAATAAGAACAACCCAAGGTTTCTTTTCAGCACTGTAGCCAGGCTGACAGATAGTCACAGCTCTATTGAGCCATCTATTCCTATAGCTCTGAGCAGTGATGACTTCATGACCTTTTTTAATGATAAAATTATAACAATTAGAGAAAAAATTCATCACCTTCTGCCCACAGCTTCCAACGACTCACCATTGGGCGCAGGAGGGCTAGAGAGAACGATAAGACCTGATACTTATTTAGACGGCTTTTATCCTTTAGACCTCCAACAATTAATGTTAAGGGTCTCTTCAGCTAAGCCAACTACCTGTCTCTTAGACCCCATTCCAACGAAGCTACTTAAAGAAGCACTACCCGTGGTCAACACCACATTACTAGATACGATCAATATGTCCTTATTAACGGGTCACGTACCGCAGTCTTTTAAAGTAGCTGTGATAAAACCTATTCTGAAAAAACCCACCCTCGACCCTGAGGTCTTAGCCAACTATAGACCTATATCTAACCTCCCGTTTCTCTCCAAAATCCTTGAGAAGGTAGTCGCTAATCAATTGTGTGACTTTCTGCATAGAAATAGTCTATTTGAAGACTTTCAGTCAGGATTTAGAATGCATCATAGCACAGAGACGGCACTGGTGAAAATCACTAACGACCTTCTAACTGCTGCTGACAAAGGACTTGCCTCCGTACTTGTCTTATTAGATCTTAGTGCTGCATTCGACACTATTGACCATACCATCCTCTTACAGAGACTGGAACATTTAGTTGGCATTAAAGGAATCGCACTAAGCTGGTTTAAGTCCTATTTTTCTGAGCGATCCCAATTTGTTAATATTAACGATAAACCATCCAAATACGCTAAAGTTAGCCATGGCGTTCCTCAAGGCTCAGTGCTTGGACCAATTCTATTCTCTTTATATATGCTTCCTCTAGGCAATATTATTAGGAAACACTCAATTAACTTTCACTGTTACGCAGACGACACCCAATTATATCTGTCAATCAAGCCAGACGAAAGCGGTCAGTTAGCTAAACTTCAAGCGTGCATTAAAGATATAAAATCCTGGATGACCCACAATTTTCTGATGTTGAACTCAAACAAAACGGAAGTTATTGTGCTGGGGACCCAAGCACCACCGAACTTCATTATCTAAATATATAGCTACCCTAGATGGTATTGCCCTGGCCTCCAGCACTACTGTCAGAAATCTAGGAGTCATTTTTGACCAGGATCTATCCTTTAACGCCCACTTAAAACAAACCTCAAGAACAGCCTTTTTCCATCTTCGTAACATTGCCAAAATCAGGAACATCCTGTCTCAAAACGATGCTGAAAAACTAGTCCATGCATTCGTAACTTCCCGGCTGGACTACTGTAATTCTTTACTATCAGGCTGCTCAAATAAGTCCCTCAAGACCCTCCAGCTGATCCAGAATGCTGCAGCACGTGTTCTGACAAGAACTAACAAAAGAGATCACATTTCTCCTGTATTAGCTTCTCTGCATTGGCTTCCTGTAAAATCCAGGATTGAATTTAAAATCCTTCTCCTGACCTACAAAGCACTAAATGGTCAAGCACCATCATACATAGAAGAGCTCTTAGTACCTTATTGTCCCACTAGAGCACTACGCTCCCAGAACTCAGAGCTACTTGTGGTTCCTAGAGTCTCTAAAAGTAGAATGGGAGCCAGAGCCTTCAGCTACCAGGCTCCTCTCCTGTGGAACCAGCTCCCAACTTGGGTTCGGGGGGCTGACACCGTCGCCACATTTAAGAATAAACTGAAAACCATCATCTTTGATAAAGCTTATAGTTAGGGAGTGAGGAGTTGCAGCATAGTAGAGTAGAGTAGAGGGAGGCAGGAAGTACAAGCCCGTTCCGGCAGGGGAGAGTACGAGCCCGGTCCAGGGCCCCTCTCTTTAGCCTGTCTCTCTTAGTTATGCTATTATAACTCTAGACTGCTGTGGGAAGCTCCTTCCAAGGACACAATGAGCTGCTCCCTCTTCTCTCTTTTCACTTGTCTCCTTTTGTGTGCATCTTAGTCCCAGAAATGCCTGTTACTAACCTATCTCTGGGGAGTTTTCTCCCCGGAGTCCCTTTGCTTCTTCTTCACCCAGAACATCGCCTTGGAATTGGGTGGCACCTACACCGGGGTCCTGGGTGCAGCTGACGCTATGGACTTACTACACCCTGCTACGCTCTGCGTTTCCCCGCAGTGTCCGACTGCGTCCTGCCGCGTCCAACC
>NW_023396241.1:17500-22500 GCF_008315115.2 Sander lucioperca
CACGTCAAGCTGGAGCTACCAGCTACGAGCTAATTAACCTGACTCAGGTTGATGCAGCAGGCTCAGGGAAAGTTCTGAGTTGTGCAATAATGACAGATTCACACATTTTTCTTTTGTTTACACTAAATAAATAATAAACAAATACAAATCTTAAAGTCAAGTTCATAAAGTAATTTTCTTTGCATTCATTTGATTCCCAGTCAAGATCCACTGGTAAGAATGGCTTTCCATTGTTAATATGGACTTAAAAACTGTTCTGAAATGCAAAATAATAGAATTTTAATCATGTGATAAAACATGCGATTAATCGTGATTAACTATAGACATTCAGCGATTAAGAAAACATTTATCGTTTGACAGCCCTAATATATATATATATAGTATATATATTCTGGTACTTTCTCTCACATCAACTTCTAATAACTTCTTCACATTTAACTTCTCATAAAACCAGACAGGTCGACCACCTTCATCGTCTTTATTAAAAACCAAACAGATACCATCATCATGTACAGACAGATAAACATCATCAAGAGATCGCTGCTTTATAACATTTAACAACCACAATGTAGTAACACTAAGTATTTCATACGTGTATTTATATGCATTTAACATGATTACAGTCAGCTGATTTGTCATGGCAGTGCTTACCGTGTTAATGTTGAATGTTTCTGTCACTAAGTGTCACCACATAGTTTAATTAGAAATCAACAAAGAGCAGAAACACCAGACCGTCCTCACCCAGAACACGGCCCTACAGGTCCACTAAGCAGCTTTTCTCTCCGTTTGTAGAAGACGTATGTGTGCATATTTGGCGGGGGGCTTTAGGCGTCCTTCCTCGAGAAAATGTGTCGTTTTTCAAATAAAAAAAAAAAAATTCAATTTCCCCATACATTTTGTATCTCTTTGTAGTTGTGTTGCGTCTCTTTTTCTCATCATTTTGGACCGTTATTATCATCATATCTGTGTCTAAAACGTTGGAATAGCTAGAGCAGATAATACATACATAACATTCAAAAAGCTTAAAGACAAAACTTAAAGATAAAGAAGTCCGACTACAATCATTAGAGCTGAAAAAAGACTTTCAGTTACATTCGGCTCCAAAAGTCACTTTTTAAAAATCAAACTTAGTAATGGACCTTAGTTAGGTCCCTGACTCATGTAAACCAATCCCTGATCTTTTCATAACCCTAACTATTTTAGTTACTAGTTATGTTCAAAATTCCAAACTTAATTTATTACGTTTCACAATGTTATCTACGTGTTTAAAACTGCAACTGTTGAGCTAAATAGACGGTCACATGCTTAAAACCATCTATTTTTACAGCCTTTAGTCAACAGTCGAGGCAGATGGCCGCCAACCAACAGTCAGGTTGTGTCTGAGCTTTCTGCCTGTTTAAAGCTCCATTGTGTAATTTTTTTAGTTTATTTGTTCTTTCACAAATATGAGCTCATTCATGCGTAATTACTTCCACCAACTAATCAAAGTATTCTCATAAGCATAGAATCTGACATTCAGAATCATTCAGAATACATACAGGCGAGTCGCTCGAATGACGGACGCCATCTATCGCCTCCATCTTTATAATACATTAGCCAAAGAGGGACATACCTCCATCTTTATAATACATTAGCCAAAGAGGGACATACCTCCATCTTTATAATACATTAGCCAAAGAGGGACATATCTCCATCTTTATAATACATTAGCCAAAGAGGGACATACCTCCATCTTTATAATACATTAGCCAAAGAGGGACATACCTCCATCTTTATAATACATTAGCCAAAGAGGGACATACCTCCATCTTTATAATACATTAGCCAAAGAGGGACATACCTCCATCTTTATAATACATTAGCCAAAGAGGGACATACCTCCATCTTTAAAATACATTAGCCAAAGAGGGACATACCTCCATCTTTATAATACATTAGCCAAAGAGGGACATACCTCCATCTTTTGCCGTTGTAGTCTCAGTGGCTCCGTGATGAATGCCAGGGGGAGATTACTAGATCTGCCGGCAGATTTAAAAGCCTGTTGAAGATGGAGGATCACGCTGATACTTTACTAACATTAGCTTGCATTTGTTTGGGAACCTGATAGCTGATGTTAGCAATGAAATGGTACCAAAATAATGAAAACGTAAAACTATTATTACACTGGAAGGAACACATACTGACGAAGTCGTACTTCTTGTAATAATACGGCCACAGTAGGAGTTAAAACGTACTCGGAATGGGAGGGGCTAGAAGGTAATATTCAGTTGGTTGTCATATGCAATTTCACCGCTAGATGGGAGAACTTCTTACACCATGTAGCTTTAAACAAACTATTTTGCCTGTTTAAAGAAAGTATTTCTTTGCTGCCACACTAAGTGCTGGAGGAGTTGTTGGGTCTTTACATTCATCAAGTTTGTTACTGACCTAAGTCTGTTACGTAGTGACGTCTGTGACTCATTTTAAGCAAATCCCTGATCTTTTCCTAACCCTAACTAAGTATTTTAGTTTCGTGTCACAACGTTTAATAGAACGGTTGAGGCAGACGGCCGCCAACCAAGTGTGCTTCTGTCCGAGGTTTCTGTTTGTTTTAAAGGAAGTTTTGACTGCCACTGTTGCACCAAATACTCGCTCTTGGTTTTTAAAAATTGACTTGAATATGTTGTTTTTGGAGTCTTTGGCATTTGTTTAGGGATGAGAAAGTGTCAGAAACAAACGTTTAAGAGGTGAACTTCAGTTTTAGGGCCATGTGAAACTTGAGGATGTCTTCCATGGAGTCAGTCTGCATCGTCTGCTCCACAACATGACGGACTCCGCTCTCTAAAACACGATAATACCTCTTCACCTCCTGCAGCTCTGACTGCAGTCGCTTCTCCACCTTTTGGTGATCCTCTACAGCTTCACTCAGCTTCTTCTCGTACTTTAACTCCACAGATTTGATCTTTTCCTCCATTTTCTCCTCGTAGAACTCTCTGAGTTCGGCCTCTCTCCGATGCAGCATCTCTAATGCGTCTTCGTAGGAGTAGTTGGAGTAGAACTGTCCTCCGTTGGCACCAACCATCTCCTCCACCTTCTCTAACAGATCCAGGACCTGTCCCCGATCGTTGGTCCTGTCATTGTTGAGGACGTGGTATCTGTTTCCTGCCTTCTTCAGGACCGTCTGCAGCTCTGGTCCAGCCTCCTGCAGCTGGCGCTCGATGTCCTCGCCAGTTTTCTCGTCCTGGGTGAAGAGGATGATTGTGTACTTCCAGGCGTCCTGTCCAAACATCTCCTCCACCTGCCTGACGGCGCCTTCCTCTTCATTGGTGAATGGTCCCACCTTGATGACCAACAGGATGGCGTGGGGCCCCGGGGCCGACATGTTGATGCATTTGGAGATCTCTCTCTTCACGGTGTGTTCAGGTAACAAAGTGTCAAAGAGTCCGGGAGTGTCGACGATGGTCAGCTGCCGGTCCAACACCTCGCCTGTCTGCTTACAGCACTGTCTGGTCACTGAGGAGAGAAAACAGTCAGAGTAGATTCACCATTAAAATTGCGTACTGCACTGGGTTGCACCAGCTATGCAGAAGTTCAAATGTAAATTCTACCTTAGGTCGGAGTTTACCTGCTCCTAACATTTTGAGGGTTGCTCCAGCTGAAGTAGTTCTAACGTAGGCAGACGTTACAACTTAAATCTTACAGCTGGCCCTCAGCAGGTGTTGGAGCCATTTCATTGTTAACCAGTGTGTGAAGCTGGGGGTTGACAAGTTTATTTAAATGTGGCCTAATAGAGCTCAACAGTATGGATCCGGAAGTAAAAGTCCCGTTAATTTTCTCCATAAGGATTTAGATAATCAGCCATAATGTCTAAACCATCCCATAATGTCTAAACCATCCCATAATGTCTAAACCATCCCATAATGTCTAAACCATCAGAGGTAGACTGACCACGAGCTACGTGATTGTATAACGAAGGTTTCTGCTCCTATATAAGTTAGAAGTCTGTATGAAATCAACCTTGATTTAAGGAAAACATGTTTTATCCGCAATCTTATGGAGAAAAACTACACTACCCACAATCCTACGCTTAACAGCACCGTCTCTGATTGGTCCAACTTGCTGTTACCATGGAAACGTTTACAATCAATCAATCAATCAACATTTATTTATATAGCACTTTACAGTAACCAGCAGGTATCCAAAGTTCTTCCCATCAGAAACACAGCACCCATGAAACCATGGACGGATAGATCTACTACCACTGAAGTCTCTGATAGTTTCTCTAATCAGTCTTGGACCTTTGCATTTTTAGCTGTTTTCAAAATGTTTTTGTACGGTGAATCAAACATTTAATATTTACGATTCATCTGGTAGCTGGTTGGCATGGTTACAGTCTTAAAACTCTATATATAATCTATTTTGGGGCGGTCACTGTTGAGCTCTACTGGAACAGCGAGGTCACAGTTTGTTTGACCGTGGTACTTGGTAACGTTAGAGAAATAATTAATTATTAAAAAAACTATTATTAAGTTTGATTCATTTTGTTATTATTTTAAATAAATGGATTGACATATCCAACTTAGAGACTCAACTTTTGGACAATTTGTTGAGTGATAGTTTATTCTGAACAGCTACTCCGGAGCCACGCGTTGATTATCAAGAGAAAGAACAAATGTGCACCAACAGTAGGTGTGTGTGTGTGTGTGTGTGTGTGTGTGTGTGTGTGTGTGTGTGTGTGTGTGTGTGTGTGTGTGTGTGCATGTGTATGTGTGTGTGTGTGTGTGTGTGTGTGTGTGTGTGTGTGTGTGTGTGTGTGTGTGTGTGTGTGTGTGTGTGTTACCTGAGGACTGACTGACAGCTGCACTGAAGGTGTCTCTTCCCAGTATGGTGTTTCCACTGGAGCTCTTTCCTGATCCAGTTTTACCAACAAGAACCAGCCTCAGGTCTGACAGGTCAGAAAACAGAAGGTGTGAAACTGTGAGGATATAAAGCTCCACTGATAACACATATACACACATATA
>NW_023396241.1:27500-30000 GCF_008315115.2 Sander lucioperca
CAGTGATCCAACTGTCAGTCTCCGTCAGTGTCGATCAAAGTCGGGAGGATGCCGCTTGGACATTTAGCAACGGAGGATTTAATCACGGGCTTACTTCGTTTTGGAATAAAGGTCACTGATGAGGAGCGAAGTCAATTCAAAGGTAAATTATGTGCATTTTTAATCTGTGTTTGTGGTGTTAATATTCAAAGTTGGAAGTTAACTTTACCGTTAGCACTAGCCAAGTTCATACTCTGTCAACATTAGCTAGCTACACTCGACATTGATGATTGCCATTATTAACGTTAACGGTTAGTTAGTTAAAACATTAGCAGTATTATGTCCCATATTGCCATTCTACATGTTACGACATGGTACTTAGCTAGCTAACGGTACTTAGCTACAGTTGACCATCGAGATAGCTATAGATAAAACTACTGCGTCAGAGGAGAAAAAAGCGTTTTTGCCGCCGAAAAGTCTTTTCTTCTGACTTACGTTAACGCTAGCTATAAAACGTTAGCTGGACTGCGTCAGAGGAGAACGATAGATAGAAACTTTGTGTTTTTATATGGATATTAGGTCCGGACCAAACGGAGGATGATAGAGAAGCGTGATTGCATAATGTGCTTTTTAAATGTGTAACGTTACATTATGCTGTTACCACAGTGGTGGTTAACATTGCTGTTTTTCTTTTCTGTATTGTACGTTAGATAATGAAGTTGACGGAGAAGCAGTGGACTATGGATTGACTGAGAGGATGGTTTCATACCTCTTTGAAGGATCGTTTAAGAAGCAAGCCAAATTCAACCGATTTGTACAGCAGTGGAAAGAAACCGTGACACTCCGTTGAGCCTGTCCCGGTACATTCAGAGAAGGCTACAGTGGAATCAAGGTACCGGTAACAGTAATGTTATGTGATTGTTATAACATTAGGCCCAAGTAGAACCACGGAAAATAACTCTATAATCTCATAGACATATAAATAATATAACATGTAAAGGTTACTACTGAAGAAGTTTTTATCTGGATCTGAATTCACCTGGCTCCGGTAGTTTATGTAGTGTAACATTATGCATTAGGGTGTACACACTGTAATGCATAATCTTGCACAGTCTTTGTAGTCCTATCGCAGGGGTAGAATGTAACTAAGTACATTTACTCCAGTACTGTACTTCAGTCTAAATGTTGAGGTACTTGTACTTTACTTGAGTCTTTTCTTTTCATGCCACTTTCTACTTTTTCCTCCACTACATTTATCTGTTACAGCTTTAGTTACTAGTTACTTTAGTTACTCCACTACATTCATCTGTTCCAGCTTTAGTTACTAGTTACTTTAGTTACTCCACTACATTTATCTGTTACAGCTTTAGTTACTAGTTACTTTAGTTACTAGTTACTTTAGTTACTCCACTACATTCATCTGTTCCAGCTTTAGTTACTAGTTACTTTAGTTACTCCACTACATTCATCTGTTCCAGCTTTAGTTACTAGTTACTTTAGTTACTCCACTACATTTATCTGTTACAGCTTTAGTTACTAGTTACTTTAGTTACTAGTTACTTTAGTTACTAGTTACTTTAGTTACTCCACTACATTCATCTGTTCCAGCTTTAGTTACTAGTTACTTTAGTTACTAGTTACTTTAGTTACTAGTTACTTTAGTTACTCCACTACATTCATCTGTTCCAGCTTTAGTTACTAGTTACTTTAGTTACTCCACTACATTCATCTGTTACAGCTTTAGTTACTAGTTACTTTAGTTACTAGTTACTTTAGTTACTCCACTACATTCATCTGTTACAGCTTAGTTACTAGTTACTTTAGTTACTAGTTACTTTAGTTACAAGTTACTTTAGTTACTCCACTACATTTATCTGTTACAGCTTTAGTTACTAGTTACTTTAGTTACTAGTTACTTTAGTTACTCCGCTACATTCATCTGTTCCAGCTTTAGTTACTAGTTACTTTAGTTACTAGTTACTTTAGTTACTCCACTACATTTATCTGTAAAAGCTTTAGTTACTTTAGTTACTTTAGTTACTTTAGTTACTAGTTACTTTAGTTACTCCACTACATTTATCTGTTACAGCTTTAGTTACTAGTTACTTTAGTTACTAGTTACTTTAGTTACTCCACTACATTTATCTGTTACAGCTTTAGTTACTAGTTACTTTAGTTACTAGTTACTTTAGTTACTAATTACTTTAGTTACTAGTTACTTTAGTTACTCCACTACATTCATCTGTTCCAGCTTTAGTTACTAGTTACTTTAGTTACTAGTTACTTTAGTTACTAGTTACTTTAGTTACTCCACTACATTCATCTGTTACAGCTTTAGTTACTAGTTACTTTAGTTACTAGTTACTTTAGTTACTAGTTACTTTAGTTACTCCACTACATTCATCTGTTACAGCTTTAGTTACTAGTTACTTTAGTTACTAGTTACTTTAGTTACTCCACTACATTCATCTGTTACAGCTTTAGTTACTAGTTACTTTAGTTACTAGTTACTTTAGTTACT
>NW_023396241.1:40000-132500 GCF_008315115.2 Sander lucioperca
GAAACCAACAGGAAATCTTCTACTTTATTCTGTCTGGACAAAACAATTTTTCATTTGCAAATTTGTTTGATTAATATGATACAATATTTGATGCTACACCTGCTGTCTTTAGTCATAATTAAATATTTCTTTACTTTAAGGGTTAGGGTTTCTTCCTTCATAATATAAAAAGTTTCATTTAAATATTTCTTTATTCCTCATTATTACAGTTTTCAGTTTGGTTATTCTCTTTTTCCTATATGTTGCTTTCTTACGTTTTGGTTTGTTTCAACAGTCTAGCTACTTTCGATCTTTGTATAACCTATATATTATATATTTGTTACTATAAGTCCTAATAGACTCAGTTTGTATTTCATTAGAAGAAGAATATGTTAGTTTAGCAGGTTAAAGGATTCATCAGAGAGATGGTGGGAGGTACAGAACAATTAATTGTGAGTGGGCGATGAACCAGTTACTGGCCAGACCAATATGAAATGACATTACTGGAAAATTGGCCAAGAATCACGAGTAATCATGAGAAACATAGGCCTGCTGATATGTCGGACTGCAGTATATTACACAGAAGAGCATAGTGTGGATGGCAGGTAACTTATGGATAGATGCAACTTTGTAGCGGCTCAGGTTAAGCTGACCCTCTGCCCAGCCTCCCTCATACTCAATCCATGGTCAAAACCTGCTGCAGACAACAGAAATAACTTAGTAGTCTGTGAGTTAAGATCTTTGACCACAGTGAAATCCTAAAAAGAAGTCTGACAGGTCAGATGGTGGTTGGAAACAAACCGACCAACTATACTAATTTAGTGTGTCGATGTGCTTCATTAGCAAACTTTCCTATTGACTTTAATGGGAAAAACTACCCCTCTTTGGGGCCCTACCGATCCACTCTTGTCACAGCGTAGGACAAGCACAGTGTCCTCGCCAGAGGAATGACGTGTTCTGCTCATTATAACATTTTCTGTAATTAGCAAGCTAACTTCGTTACCTAACTCACGTTAACGTTAGCCAGCGGCCGCAGCAGGGGTTGCTCGCTCCTTCCACTTTTTTAGCGAGACACAGCGTTGACAGCCCATCAACTCAGCTTATCAACACCTTTGTTACTTGTCACTTAGACTACTGCATTCACCTGTATACTGGGATCAGTTAGCTATCCCTGTCCAGACTGCAACTGGTCCAGAACACAGCAGCCAGGCTCAGGTTCGGTTCGAATCAACTCACAGAGGTCGAGCCAGTGCATTATAGGATACAAACCACAAAACAATCGAGATCGGATTGTTCCATAACACTCACGAACGATCGATGGCTATCTTCTAACAAATACACCCATGCTAAAGTTGACTAAAAAGAGGAATAAAAAATAATCTTTTAGAAATTGATCTTAATGCCTTAATTAAAAAAAATAGGAAAAATCCAACCTTTAAGGACAAACATTGTCTTTGTGAATAAATAATGTATCGTAAATAAATGTTCTTCCTTAAAACACAGGTGGCATAAGTCAGTACACCCCTATGTTAAATTCCCATAGAGGCAGGCAGACTTTTATTTTGAAAGGCCAGTTATTTCATGGATCCAGGATACTATGCATCCTGATAAAGTTCCCTTGGTCCCCACATCATCACATACCCTTCACCATACCCCCACATCATCACATACCCTTCACCATACCCCCACATCATCACATACCCTTCACCATACCCCACATCATCACATACCCTTCACCATACCCCCACATCATCACATACCCTTCACCATACCCCCACATCATCACATACCCTTCACCATACCCACATCATCACATACCCTTCACCATACCCCACATCATCACATACCCTTCACCATACCCCACATCATCACATACCCTTCACCATACCCCCACATCATCACAAACCCTTCACCATACCCCCACATCATCACATACCCTTCACCATACCCCCACATCATCACATACCCTTCACCATACCCCACATCATCACATACCCTTCACCATACCCCCACATCATCACATACCCTTCACCATACCCCACATCATCACATACCCTTCACCATACCCCCACATCATCACATATGATGTGTCACTTCATGTTAAAGTCACTTCATGTTACTTCAATAAACCTAATATAATAACCAAACAAAAACATGAACAAGAGACAGACTTCCTGTTTCACTGTCAAACCTCAAAGACAAATCACTGCTTTCTTTTGTTGTTTTACTTTACTTTACTAAACATTTAATTATATTTCATTAAATTAATTATTATAATTAATTAAATTACTATATATTTCATCTAGCTGTCTGTTGCGTGCCAGACGCAGCACGGTGCAGCAGCCTGCCACTGGAGTGTCTTCAGAGGGGGGGAGGAAGATAATTTAACCACTATCCTCTCTCCTAGCACCTCCATGGCATCGAGGGGGCATCCAAGAACAGAGCTGGTCTTCTTAGGGCGCACTCACACTTGGCCCAGTTAAACCGTGCCCGAGATGTTTCACCCCAGCGTCAGTTCGTTTGATGTGATCACTCCGTACCGGTAGGCTAATCCATGCCCTGGCCTGCTTGAAAGAAGTGGGATCGGTTGGACTTGGGCATGGTACGATTCAATGTGATCACTAATCATTCCCAGGTCTTGATCTTACCCTACAGACAGGTACAGGAATTGTAGGAATTCAGGCTCTTGGTGGGCGGTGTCTGACGTTGCCGGTTGGGGGTGTGATGAACAGTGGCAATGTGTGTTTGACAACCAGAAGACCTTCTGAATGAAATAGATCAGATGGTAACTGATGGTAGCTAATGGTGGACAGCACTACACGTCTGAGATGTTCAGAGACATTTAGACCTTCTCAATGATTTATAAATGGTGTAGTTTATTTTAGATGGTGGTGAGGGAGAGACGGCAGGATCAGTAGCAGTGTGAGATGAGGTTTCACTGACAACCCTGACCATTCAATTTATACAACTTAAATGGTTTGATTAATTAGATTTGAGAGGAACAGTACTTGATGTCTGGATTATAATTGGGTCAAGTTACTTTTATTTGTCCCCCAATGGGGCAATTTGTTGTGCAGCAGATAGTATACAAATCACACACAATACAGAGAACACCTACCTTGTGTTGGGAATTTGGAGGCTACAGATTCAATTATTGGCAAATTATCAAAGAGGTTTTATCAATATTAATAAAGTTATGAATATGCCAGAGATGGGGACTCGAGTCTGAGACTCGGACTCGAGTCGCACTTAAGTCGCACAAACAGCTAACTTCAGACTTGACTCGGACTCGACCCAAAAAACTTCAGACTTGACTTGTGACTCGAGCCAAAAGACTTCAGACTCGAGCTTCGAGACTCGTCAACAACATGTTTTCATGCAATTATTGCTTTTTAAATCTAAATTTATTCATGTATTTCTATTTTCTTTTATTGGCACATATACGTTGGGGAAACGTATGACGAGCCTCATGTCCCCTGCCCTTTGCCATAATGTGCAACGTAACGCATGCGTTATGCCTTATGTGCTCGCACTCACATAAAAAAAAAATTATATATTGACATGGCGACACCAAGTCCTCCCGGAGTTGTGCCTTTTGTCATTAGTTTTGCTTTCAATTACTTGGTAAACAGTGGCAGTAAGTCAACAGCTACGTGCAAGGTGTGTGGCACCAAGATAAATGATGCCGGATCAACAACATTGAACATCATCTCAAGAGAAGGCATCTCAAAACGCACCCAAATAGGTCAGTCACTCACACGCTAATGTGAAAGTTACATTTAGCATATATCGTCACAGGTAACAAGCTAACCATCGCAAAGTGTTGTGCTAATGCTGGGAACAGGCAGATTGTATCTTTATAGTTAGTAGTCGCTGAGGCTCAGACATCCATGGCCCACAGGAGGCGGGACGCACGGCTCCATCTACCCAGGAACAAACGCTGTGTCGGGGGGGCAAACTCAGGTGATGCGTAATTGATCCCGTGGATGATTTGTAGGCTATTAAGTGAACAAGGTGTACCCGGTCCATCAAACACTGGGCCGTCTTGACTGTCTTAATTCTGCACATATTTCTGTTACTGTAGTCCTATTTACTATTTCATTATTTCATCCATGCGTGGCACAGCGGATCACCTGCCGTGGAGACGCTGGCCTCACTAACCTCTCCTCCTCTGAGTCGGGTCTCAGGACTCTGGACTCAGTTTCACTGAGCGTACTAACACTTAGAAAATAAATGGTATTATATCAGTGAGTTCAAACTGCTTATTGTGCGTAACTTGGACTGACACTGAGATGCATGTTCTGTAACTGGTGTGGCGCTGCCACTTTTCTCTTGATTTCCACTTCGACATTAATTTTTTTTGAGTGAAAGAGACGTTACATTTAGCATATATCACCACAGGTAACAAGCTAACCATCGCAAATTGTTGTGCTAATGCTGGGAACAGGCACATTGTATCTTTATAGTTGTATACATATGATGAGACAGACTTAGGTTAATATTTCACCAGGTCCAAGGGCTAGAGGAATGTGTTAAATAGACCCCATAAAGTTATCCCACAACCGATTTTGATACTGGACTGTCTGGATGGTAGCTACAGGACATGCTTTCAATTCATAAGATTTAACAATACAGTGTTAGGGACAGATCAGATGGCCAGAGACTTGAGACTTGACTTGAACTCGCCCCTCAAAGACTTGAGACTTGACTTGGACTCGAGCTCAAAGACTTGAGACTCGACTTGGACTTCCAAAAAATTACTTGTGAACATCTCTGGAATATGCGTATTAATAACTCAGGGGCAAATAACCGAACTGTGAAACAGTCTCATTAGGTGGTGTTCCTTTTTAAAATACAGATCTTAATTAACTTGGTTAATCTATCTGGTATTCTCTAAAACAAATACACAAAATAATCACGGACTACTATTTAAGTATAACAGTTTATTTAACTTCAAAATTATCAATGGGTGATCAATAATTCTTAACTCATCAAAACCTATGTACCTTTTTACAAACTACAACAAAAAGCAGAAACAAACCAGCATGTGGTGAGACACTCTCTGTGTCTCTGTGTCTGTGTGTGTGTGTGTGTGTGTGTGTGTGTGTGTGTGTGTGTGTGTGTGTGTGTGTGTGTGTGTGTGAGTGAAAGAGGAGAGGGGTGAGCTAGGCTAGGCCACGCACAAGAGGGCGAAGGACGCCGCTGGAGCTGTGAGTTAGCTCGTTCAAGCTAAGATGAATGAACACTTCTCTCGTTCAGTACAATAAACTAAACTCAGGGGAAAGGGGAGTCAGCAGGGTAGCAATTCCAGTTTAACCAAGCTACAGTTTCAAACACATCATCAACAAGTTTCGTGATCAAAATACATTCACAGCAAAACAGATTGGACTCGGTGGTTCAATCAGATTAATAAATCAAGGCGCACCAGTAGCGCTTATTAACCCAAATGACATTAATGTCATTACACAATTTGCAGCATTAGCAGTTATTACATTAATAAAACACACTTACATTTCTCTGCCCAGAAAACCTTAAGCCTCCTTACTGTGTGTTCAGTCGGTTCGTTTTTCTATAGATTCTCTGGAAATCCAGATCGCCTGTCAGCGATTTCACGGAAAAAGCTTTTCCCTCCAAAAGGCAGCAGGAAGGGAGCTATGTCGACTTCTTCTTTGAGAAGGAAAACATTTCCTACTCCTGCAGATATGAAAACACGAGGTGCGTGTTTTACAGGTTCCACAGTGCTCCCAGGACACCGAAATTAAATCCACTTTTTCCAGAAAATGGAAGTTTTTAAGCACATTTGCGTGCATCCTTTTGCAGTGTGAGCCAACAACGGAAGACAAAAGATTTTTGGGTGCTCAGGTTATTTATAGCTCAGGTCCCCTGACCTGGCTCCATGCTGTTTTATGGTCCCAGGAACCAATGGGAGATCAGTGTTCTTGAAGGTGTGAACTACAAGCCTGTAGTTTTTAGAGTTTTAACCACTTTGGCCACTCCTTTGTGGTCATTCGGCCATTTTGTGATCTTTACTTGGCGTGTCCTGTGGGAGTTTGGTGAAAAAGCTGTGGGTTTTCCACGTAGGCCGCGTTTTGTTTCAGGCCCATGTTGGCCCTTTTGTCTCTCAGAGGTCAGTTTAATCAATAATGTTTAACCCACTGCTGGTGCCAACACTTGCAGGCAGTTAAAACACTAAAAAAACAAACAATAAACAATCAATAAATACTAAGTCAATAAGTTATCTATGGTTCTTTATAGAATTAAGAAGTAGAATGGCTGCAGGTACAAAAGAGTGTTCTGTTGGTTCTGAGTTTTGGGAGTTTAACGTGTGATCCAGATGGTAACATGTGAAAGTCAGCCTGTAAGGGATGACACCTATCTGACAAGATAGATTCAGCCTGTAGAAGATGAGGACTATCTGACAGGATAGATTCAGCCTGTAAGAGATGTGGACTATCTGACAGGATAGATTCAGCCTGTAAGAGATGAGGACTATCTGACAGGATAGATGTAACCCTTCTCAACATCTGTTTCTGATAAAGTTCCTCCAGACCTTTCTGATTAGAACCTGTGATGCAGCTGCTCACCTTAATTAACCTGGAAAGGGAGTTTTTTTGTTTTACAGTAATGGACCCATACCAGCAGATTAAGGAGAAGGTGACAACTGACTCAACAAAGGACCTCTAGAAAAGGGTCATCAGGGTCTGGTCCACATTAAACTTGGCCAGCTTCCTCAGGCAATACAGGCGCTGCTGACCTTACTTGCAAAGCAAACTAGTATTTGGCTCAAAATACAACTTGTCATCAATAATGGATCCTAAATACTTGTACTCTTTAACAACCTCTATTACCTGACCATTTATACTAGTTTTTACAGTGTTGGTGACATTATGCCTAAAGTCAATACAAGTCCTTAGTCTTTGAGGCATTCATTTCAAGACAGGCATCCTGACACGATGTTACAATGTGGTCAATGATACAGACACACAAACAGACACACACACAAACACATGCAGACACACACACACACACACACACACACACACACACACACACACACACTTAGTGCGTTACACTATCTTTGTGGGGACCCGTCATTGACATAATGCATTCCCTAGCCCCTTACCCTAACCTTAACCATCACCACTAAATGCCTAACCTTAACCCTTACCCTCACCCTAACCATAACCTAATTCTAACCCTAATCCTAAAACCAAGTCTTAACCCTCAAACAGACCTTTAACCTTGTGGGGTCCAGCATTTTGGGCCCCACAAAGCTGTGCAGACCCCACAAGTATACTGTATTTTTTTGGACCCCACGAATATAGTAAAACACACACACACACACACACACACACACACACACACACACACACACACACACACACACACACACACACACACACACACACACACACACACATCCTCAGTGTTTCTTGTGCAGTACCACTCTGTGTCCAGTAGGTGGAGTCAGTGAGCTGATAATAAACTCCATAGTCCAGTGGTAATAGTAATTGAGCTTTATTTAAGTTGAGTTTATTTCAGTTTTAATAAGGTTTTAGTTCAGTTTTTTAAGATGTCTTTATGTTTAATTATATTTTCAACAATGCTGATTTTAGACATATTTGATTCGTTTTTTTTTTTCAGGCTGATGTGTTTTACATGAAAAAATGGTGGAAACAATCCTTATTTAAAATGAAATAGATTTCATACTTTACATCGCAGTTTTATGTGTGTGGATAAATATGATTTGAAAGATGCTTCCCAGCAGCCGGAGGCAGCATCTATGTATTATATATAATATTATATATTGTAATCTATGGTTTGAACTAGGGATGGGTGAAATGGCCTAAAATCCATATTGCGATATACATTGCAGCCTCTTGCGATATCGCGATATATAAATTATAATAAAACCATTTCAGACTACAGGTTACATAGACCCTAAGGAAAACCAAACTGCTAAATGTATTTATTTTTTTAAATAGAAAGAAACGTTGTATGTTTGTTTTGAGAACATTTATTGTTCAAAACTGTAATTATACAACATAATGTTGCAGATAAATAAAAGTACACTAGTTGCAGAGACTTTGACAAAGACAAAGCTTAAAGTATTGGGTGTCTTCTCTTTAGTGCAAACCATTCTAAAAGGCTCTACACTGAGTTAGTTTAGGTCCTTGGTTCTTAAATGCCACCCAAGATGCAGAGAACAGGACAAACCGGTGGAACAGACACTGTACTGAAAATACTTTCAGTATTAGGCAAAGATGCACAGATACTTTAAATAAAAACATATTTCAAACAAAGTTTCTTACCTGCAGCCTAATGTAACGCATTTGAGCAATTGAGCACGCACGCACACACACACACACACACACACACACACACACACACACACACACACACACACACACACACACACACACACACACACACACACACACACACGGGAGAGTCGGGACTTTTCCCGGTGGGCCGGTCTGATAATAGTTATACATTGCAAGTTGTTAGCAACACCATCCGGCGGCCTGGCGCCGCTGCCTGCTGGTCAAACTGTGCAGCCTCTGCTCAACCCGTACGGCGGGGGCATGGATGTATTAAGGGGCGGGGGCCGTAAACTTCCCGGTACATTTTTTTGGTTCCACTCCGCCGCTGCACGCACACACACACACACACACGGCCGTATGTTCAGCAGGGAAGTACGACGTCTGCAAACACCGGCTGCCAAGATTCCAATTGTCCATTATATAGTAAATTGTCAAGCTGATGAAAGGCTCCGTGGTACGGCTCGACCACAGGTCCGTTGTAGCGGCTTAAATCCAAACCAAGTCCAAATAATGGATGTTGCACCGGTCTTTTTCACCAGCTCCTTGTTTCGCTTTCAGCCATGTTTACTCAAGATGACGATGACGCATTGCAGCCGGTTGCAACTCGTGGCTCTAAATTTCGCGGGTAGATTGCGTCATCAACATGAATTATCGCGATAGTGCAATATAATTAAAATCTCTATCGTAGGCCAATTTTGTATCATTTATATTGCATATCATCTCTATCGCCCATCCCTAGTTTGAACATTAGGAGATGGAAGTAGGTGACGTGTGTGCAGTGTTTACAGCTGACTTGAGATGTTTCCTGTCCTCCTCAGGGTCCAGGTGTTCTCTCAGGTGAACAGGATGTCAGCTCAGAACCTGTACATAACACATATGTTAACAGTTTGAGTTTATTTTATATAAAGAGCTTGTGGAAGGAAGCAAACTCTTCCACAAGTTCTCTTCCTTAGTCCTTAAATCTGAAGTATTGTGAAGATGAGTTCAGAGTAAGATGTAACAACCTGCTGTCTCTCTGAGCTGGAACCAACAGATGGAAACTTGTGTTACACTTTAAAGAGAACTGTTGTTTTACCATTTATTAAGTTGTCGTTGTAGTTCTCTGTGATGTGTTGGAGGAATCTCTGAGAGCTCCATCAAAGACACTTGCTCTTACTTACAGTTACAGTACATTAATAACATATAATAAGCCGTACTTTGTATCAAATTAGATCAAAATAGAAATAATGTGGTCTTCATTAGACAGAAAACAAACACTTTTATACGCTTATTAGAAACAATACACCTAAATTATGCTGTAATAAAAACATATTTTGGCATATTAAATTCTTAAACTACTATATCTAGAAGATATGTTACACATTATGAGACATTGCATCTTTATTTCTGAGTCCCATCCTTATGGATGGGTAGTCTGCAGCACATAAGAACAGAACTGTAACCTAAACTGAAGTGTGATATCAGTGTCATTTCCCACTGTTAGATATTATTAAAAGGTCATTTTGTATAAAATATTGTCTAGATGAAGTCACACCCAGCATCACCAGGGGGCAAAAGGGGGCTTTCAGGTCCTTGTTTCAGCATCATAGAGTTCAAGTTCAAGTTCAAGTTACATTATTGCCCCCCAATGGGGCAATTTGTTGTGCAGCAGATAGTATACAAATCACACACAATCACACACACAATACAGAGATTGCCTACCTTGCAGGAATAGTTAAAAACAATAAAAAACAGTAAACAATCAATAAATAGTAAGGCAATAAGTTATCTATGTGTTGTGTGGAAGACAGAACGGACCCAAACGATAGGCTCAGCAGAAAAAACAAGTTTTATTGAGGGAGAGGGAAGAGGAAGGAGTGGGGAGGCGGACGCCGAGGACAGGAGTAAGGGCTCTGGGGCTGGGATAGGACGATGAGGGAGACTGCTGGGATAGAATGGTGAGGGAGCTAGCGGGGAATTGGAAAGCGAGGAAGCTTGGGATTCGCGGGAAACCGGGACCAAGGGAGCCGAAGAGGAGGCATTGGAGTCCGGGGAAGATGGGAATCGAGGCAGAGGGTGGCTGGAAGCTGGAGCGAAGGCAGGGCAGTACAGGAGCAGAAGCAGGATGGAGCGGAGAGCCATGGGAGGGGGACCGAATGGTGAAGCCAGCTGACTGGAGGTACTGGAAGCGGGTGGAGAGAATGGCTGCAGGGAAGAAACGAAAGAGTTAGCGACAGACAAGGACAGGGAAATACAAAAAGTTTTCCCAGAGAGCTTGTGTTAGCGTGTCACCAGAATGACTGAAGCAACGATCAAGCGAAGATGATGAGTGGATCCGGGGTTCATATACTGGGCTTGATTGTAGATGGCTGGCAGGTGTGTACGGTGGGAGAGGTGATTGTGGAATGACGAGTAGGTGTGTGTAGTCAGCTGGAAGGAGCAGGCAGGAGGAGGCAGGAGGAGGGGAAAACACAGGGAACACACAGATAGAGGCAAAACAAACAGAGAAAACTGACAGTGGGAATAAAATAGGCACTAGGAAATCAGAAAACAAAACAAAGACTCACAGCCAGCCGACCCCAACCATAACATCTATGGTTCTTTATAGAATTAAGAAGTAGAATATCTGCAGGTACAGAAGAGTGTTCTGTTGGTTCTAAGTTTTGGGAGTTTAAAGTGTGATCCAGATGGTAACATCTGAAATTCAGCCTGTAAGAGATGAGGACTATCTGACAGGATAGATTCAACCCTTCTTAGCATCTGCATAGATCTCTAAAACTTAGAAACACGACAACACAATTACTATTACCAGGGGCCTGTTTCACAAAACCAAGATAAGGGATTAAGCCGGGATATTCCAGTTATCCTGGATGATTTAAGCCTTGACTCAGTTTCACGAAAGTGGAGGCACATAAATCACCATGGAGATTTACTCTGTGCAGCTAGCCTGTTCACGACCAGGCTAACAGCCAGGCTAACAGCTAGCCTGCTCCTGATCAGGCTAACAGCCAGGCTAACAGCTAGCCTGCTCCCGACCAGGCTAACAGCCAGGCTAACAGCTAGCCTGCTCCTGATCAGGCTAACAGCCAGGCTAACAGCTAGCCTGCTCCTGATCAGGCTAACAGCCAGGCTAACAGCTAGCCTGCTCCTGAACAGGCTAACAGCCAGGCTAACAGCTAGCCTGTTCCCGACCAGGCTAACAGCCAGGAGTTATTAATCCTGGAGCCTTTTCTGATCACCCAGCAGTGGTTTTACCCTGTTGTTATCAGCCTGGATTAAAATACAACAGGTACATATTGCTGTTCCTTTAAGTACTGTTATTATTTAAAGTTGGGACCATAATTTTTTTTAATAATTATTCATGTGACAGTCATCGTTACTGTTATATTGCTGTATGCAGACTGCTGTTCATATTGTTGTTAGAAGTTTGATCGCAGTTGTTGAGATAATTAGAAAAGGCTGATAACATTTCAAATGTGTTTTAAAAGAAGTCTGTTACTAAGGGCAACACATACAATGCTGTACATTTCTATAGTTGACTAATGCACCTCGAATTATTTTAGTTGATTCATTTTTTTTTTAAATTCTTTAACAATAAGGATCATGATTGTTCGGCTTTCATGTGCATTGTATTTGGCATTCTTAGCACACAAATTGTGTTGTTATTGCTGGGACTATAATTTGGGAGGATTGTACAATTTAAAGAACATATCCTAAATGTACAATCCTCCCAAATTATAGTCTTAGTTCACTGGACCAGTAACTATCTAGTGATGGAGGCTACTGTACATTCATGTAACAACAGGGAGAGGACACCTCAATGGTTGTTGACCTTATATTTAGCTGGGGGGGGGGGGGAAATAACTGATGAATATACTCTGTTCCATTCATGTTTACAGTGTGCATGGGATTATCACTTAATTATCTTTATAGTTTCTAGACTTTAGAGTCACATTTCTTCAGTGTCTTTATTTTCTATGTTCATATATACAAGGGAGCAACGCATATAATATGTAGAGAAGGAAACTCGTCCTCTATAAAAAATAAAAAAAACAGAGAAAAAGCGTGGCAGATAATAGCGGACAGACTGAATGATAGTCTAAAATATACATTTATGAACTACTGCTCTTAACTGAAACCATTCACTGAGTCACTTGTCATCTGCAAAAACCAACAGTTGTACACTTTGCATTAAAAGCGAACAGTGGAAGTTAATATGACTTAGGACATTTATATTTTAGCCCATGAAAGAGAGGGAGGAACAGAGTGAAAGATATTTACGCATCATATTCTAGCGTTGTAGAACATTGATCTTCATGGTAAATTTCCTGAGTAACATTATCTTCTGCTTACTTTTAAGGCAAAGAGTACAACTGTTAATTTGTTAAATGATTAGTAGCCTGATCCTTGAATGGTATGATTGTGACGGCTCCAGTTCAGAGCAGTGGTCAGTTAATGTATATATTTAGTCTACTTACACATTCAGTCGGTCCGTGATCGTCTGCTACGCTTTCTCTCTCTGTTTCATTACAGCGGCCGTGTTTCTTTTCTTTTTCTACAAATAATGTGTTTCACGTCATCATACTTCCACAAGAAGCTGCTGCTCACTCTGTAGAAAGTATGAACAATGATTATTCTCCATTTTGGCATCAGGAAATCTGTGATCGACCTCGCGGTCTTTTGAGGAAAGCCGTGGACGCTCATCTATCTGAATTACTTCAGCCTGACTCAACCTAGTCTCTCCTCCTCAGTCTGACCTAGTCTCTCCTCCTCAGCCTGACCTAGTCTCTCCTCCTCAGTCTGACTAGACCTAGTCTCTCCTCCTCAGCCTGACCTAGTCTCTCCTCCTCAGCCTGACTAGACCTAGTCTCTCCTCCTCAGCCTGACCTAGTCTCTCCTCCTCAGCCTGACTAGACCTAGTCTCTCCTCCTCAGCCTGACTAGACCTAGTCTCTCCTCCTCAGTCTGACCTAGTCTCTCCTCCTCAGCCTGACCTAGTCTCTCCTCCTCAGCCTGACTAGACCTAGTCTCTCCTCCTCAGTCTGACCTAGTCTCTCCTCCTCAGTCTGACCTAGTCTCTCCTCCTCAGTCTGACCTAGTCTCTCCTCCTCAGTCTGACCTAGTCTCTCCTCCTCAGCCTGACCTAGTCTCTCCTCCTCAGCCTGACTAGACCTAGTCTCTCCTCCTCAGCCTGACTAGACCTAGTCTCTCCTCCTCAGTCTGACCTAGTCTCTCCTCCTCAGCCTGACTAGACCTAGTCTCTCCTCCTCAGCCTGACCTAGTCTCTCCTCCTCAGCCTGACCTAGTCTCTCCTCAGTCTGACCTAGTCTCTCCTCCTCAGCCTGACTAGACCTAGTCTCTCCTCCTCAGTCTGACCTAGTCTCTCCTCCTCAGTCTGACCTAGTCTCTCCTCCTCAGTCTGACCTAGTCTCTCCTCCTCAGCCTGACCTAGTCTCTCCTCAGTCTGACCTAGTCTCTCCTCCTCAGTCTGACCTAGTCTCTCCTCCTCAGTCTGACCTAGTCTCTCCTCCTCAGTCTGACCTAGTCTCTCCTCCTCAGTCTGACCTAGTCTCTCCTCAGTCTGACCTAGTCTCTCCTCCTCAGTCTGACCTAGTCTCTCCTCCTCAGTCTGACCTAGTCTCTCCTCAGTCTGACCTAGTCTCTCCTCCTCAGCCTGACCTAGTCTCTCCTCCTCAGTCTCTCCTCCTCAGTCTGACCTAGTCTCTCCTCCTCAGTCTGACCTAGTCTCTCCTCCTCAGTCTGACCTAGTCTCTCCTCCTCAGTCTGACCTAGTCTCTCCTCCTCAGTCTGACCTAGTCTCTCCTCCTCAGCCTGACCTAGTCTCTCCTCCTCAGTCTGACCTAGTCTCTCCTCCTCAGTCTGACCTAGTCTCTCCTCCTCAGTCTGACCTAGTCTCTCCTCCTCAGTCTGACCTAGTCTCTCCTCCTCAGTCTGACCTAGTCTCTCCTCCTCAGCCTGACCTAGTCTCTCCTCCTCAGTCTGACCTAGTCTCTCCTCCTCAGCCTGACCTAGTCTCTCCTCCTCAGTCTGACCTAGTCTCTCCTCCTCAGCCTGACTAGACCTAGTCTCTCCTCCTCAGTCTGACCTAGTCTCTCCTCCTCAGCCTGACCTAGTCTCTCCTCCTCAGCCTGACTAGACCTAGTCTCTCCTCCTCAGCCTGACCTAGTCTCTCCTCCTCAGCCTGACTAGACCTAGTCTCTCCTCCTCAGTCTGACCTAGTCTCTCCTCCTCAGCCTGACTAGACCTAGTCTCTCCTCCTCAGTCTGACCTAGTCTCTCCTCCTCAGCCTGACTAGACCTAGTCTCTCCTCCTCAGCCTGACCTAGTCTCTCCTCCTCAGCCTGACCTAGTCTCTCCTCCTCAGCCTGACCTAGTCTCTCCTCCTCAGCCTGACCTAGTCTCTCCTCCTCAGCCTGACTAGACCTAGTCTCTCCTCCTCAGCCTGACCTAGTCTCTCCTCAGTCTGACCTAGTCTCTCCTCCTCAGTCTGACCTAGTCTCTCCTCCTCAGCCTGACCTAGTCTCTCCTCAGCCTGACCTAGTCTCTCCTCAGTCTGACCTAGTCTCTCCTCCTCAGCCTGACCTAGTCTCTCCTCCTCAGCCTGACTAGACCTAGTCTCTCCTCCTCAGCCTGACCTAGTCTCTCCTCCTCAGCCTGACTAGACCTAGTCTCTCCTCCTCAGCCTGACCTAGTCTCTCCTCAGTCTGACCTAGTCTCTCCTCCTCAGTCTGACCTAGTCTCTCCTCCTCAGTCTGACCTAGTCTCTCCTCCTCAGCCTGACCTAGTCTCTCCTCAGTCTGACCTAGTCTCTCCTCAGTCTGACCTAGTCTCTCCTCCTCAGTCTGACCTAGTCTCTCCTCCTCAGTCTGACCTAGTCTCTCCTCAGTCTGACCTAGTCTCTCCTCCTCAGTCTGACCTAGTCTCTCCTCCTCAGCCTGACCTAGTCTCTCCTCAGTCTGACCTAGTCTCTCCTCCTCAGTCTGACCTAGTCTCTCCTCCTCAGCCTGACCTAGTCTCTCCTCAGTCTGACCTAGTCTCTCCTCCTCAGTCTGACCTAGTCTCTCCTCCTCAGTCTGACCTAGTCTCTCCTCAGTCTGACCTAGTCTCTCCTCCTCAGCCTGACCTAGTCTCTCCTCAGTCTGACCTAGTCTCTCCTCCTCAGTCTGACCTAGTCTCTCCTCCTCAGTCTGACCTAGTCTCTCCTCCTCAGTCTGACCTAGTCTCTCCTCCTCAGTCTGACCTAGTCTCTCCTCCTCAGCCTGACCTAGTCTCTCCTCCTCAGTCTGACCTAGTCTCTCCTCCTCAGCCTGACTAGACCTAGTCTCTCCTCCTCAGCCTGACCTAGTCTCTCCTCAGCCTGACCTAGTCTCTCCTCCTCAGCCTGACCTAGTCTCTCCTCCTCAGCCTGACCTAGTCTCTCCTCCTCAGCCTGACCTAGTCTCTCCTCCTCAGCCTGACCTAGTCTCTCCTCCTCAGCCTGACTAGACCTAGTCTCTCCTCCTCAGCCTGACCTAGTCTCTCCTCAGTCTGACCTAGTCTCTCCTCCTCAGTCTGACCTAGTCTCTCCTCCTCAGTCTGACCTAGTCTCTCCTCCTCAGCCTGACCTAGTCTCTCCTCAGCCTGACCTAGTCTCTCCTCAGTCTGACCTAGTCTCTCCTCCTCAGCCTGACCTAGTCTCTCCTCCTCAGTCTGACCTAGTCTCTCCTCCTCAGTCTGACCTAGTCTCTCCTCCTCAGTCTGACCTAGTCTCTCCTCCTCAGTCTGACCTAGTCTCTCCTCAGCCTGACCTAGTCTCTCCTCCTCAGTCTGACCTAGTCTCTCCTCCTCAGCCTGACCTAGTCTCCCCTCAGTCTGACCTAGTCTCTCCTCCTCAGCCTGACCTAGTCTCTCCTCCTCAGCCTGGCTTGGCCTTCGTGAAACGCACCAAGCCAGGATGCTCAGATTAGACTAGGTCAACCCTCGCTTTATCAGTTATCCTGGATTTATATATTCTGCTTTTGTGAAACAGGCCCCAGGTCTCTATGGCGTCTTTATCTACTACTAACAGTGGAATCCCATCCACGGCGATATTTCACACAGAGAGCAAGCGCTCCATCCGTCCTCCCACTTCATTAGTACATAAGTCTATATCTTTAACCCCCTTATAAAAACCGCCGTGCTGCTCTCAGACCACCACCGTGTAGCCTAGCAATGCGTGTTGTTTACATGACTTCTAGCAAGCTAGATTTGGACATGAGTGATGAAGAATCGGATCGGGGAGAGATCAATGACCATTTTAATCTGAGGAATCTTACCCTGGCGCCGGGCATAGATGTACACTGGATGTGTATCTTAAGGGGTCCAACAGCTCGTCACATGGGCAGTACCCTCAAAGGTACACCAATTGTACCCCTGGGACAATAATGGATCTTAATGCTCTAGGACTAAAATGTACCCTTGGAAATGGTACACATTCAGCCTTTAGAGGGTACTGCTCCAGTGACAAGCACTTTGTACCTTGTGATGGCACATTTGTGTAGCATCTTGTTCACCTTCTAATAAAACATTACAAAACAAGTCTTATTATATCTTATAAATGTACTAATCATTTAATAACTGTTGATTTTTATGTATGGCTTATTATGTCATTTTAATGTACAGTGAAATAAAGCGGGACCAGAACCTTTTGTTCCATAAAACTGGACTTTAAAACTTTTGATTGGATGAATTTCAACATTTGAAGACCAGTTTGTTTTGTTTGTGTGCAGACGGCTGAGAGAGGCGAGGAAAAGGAGATCACCATCTGAAGATCAAAGTTTACTCTTCAACTCTTTATTAAAATCTTCACTTTTAACATTCAATTCATCAAATAGTCAGTTTACTTTCTGCTGCTGAGGTCAAAGTGATCTGTTCCTTCAGGAAGAATAAAAGTTGTTTTGATATTCTGTCACATGATGTTTACATCTTTAGATTAATCTTCTTTATGAAAATATTAAAGTTCTTTTATTTTAAACATGTAAACAGGAAGCGGTTGACGAGGCTCCTAAATCAAACAGGTCGCTGGTTTGATTCCCAGTGAGCAGGAACAGGACTGTTCCTTTGTTACAGCGTTAATATTAATAACTGTTATATATTACGGCTGTGACATGAAGCTGCTGTCTGTCTTAAAGCAGAGTGTAGTCGCTTGAGATGTAGCATCTGGTTATAGACACAGATCCAGAATGATAAAACACAGAACAGCGTTACATAACAAACATACAGTACAGATCACCCCCCTCTCTCCCCCCCCAACCAGTCTGTTACATCACTGAGCTGTTGAATAGGAGGGATGGACCAGACCAATTACAACTAGTTAGATTTGGGTACCTGCCAGTACAGAGTATCGATAGGAGTACTTAATACCATTTCAATCAGGAGAGACTTTGTTGCAGATATGCAGAGATTTATTGTACATATGCATGATTTGAAATGTACAGTCTTTGGAGATTAGACTCCATCGCTATTTAAAAAATATACATTTTTTAAAGGGGTAGAAAGCCGAAAGATAATCCCCCGATGGAGTCTAGACACTGATGGTGGCGTGAGGAGCCTGGAACCAAAACCAAAGAGCCGTCGGTAGTGGCCTGCCGGATGAGGACTCAGGAGCTGTGTGTGATGAAGACCAGAAGAGCAAGGGGAGGAGGAGGGTTGTGCTCTTATCCTGAAATGACAACTGGACAGCATAGAGAGACAGGTTTAAAACGGGGATGTTATGCAGTGATTGGCTCCTGATTTTCATGGCCGCTTCTGATTGGTTAAGATAAAAGTGAACACCTCTACAGCTGATCCATTTAGAGGAGAGAGAAAGTGATTATGTTTTAGAAGTCTTCCTGAAAGAATTTGCGCTGAGCTCCATTTCAATCAGGAGAGACTTTGTTGCAGATATGCAGAGATTTATTGTACATATGCATGATTTGAAATGTACAGTCTTTGGAGATTAGACTCCATCGCTATTTAAAATATCTAATTTTTTTAAAGGGGTAGAAAGCCGAAAGATAATCCCCCAAAAAAGGAACGTGACAAGAAACTGGTGAACGGAACGTACCTACCTGATGCCATGATGAAACTGAGAAATGATTCAGGCTTGTACTGTAATTAGGCCCCCAAAAAAAAGACGGAAAAGAAAACTCTGCAATTGAGGCCGTTAAGATTTGCTGAACAAGAAAATAATAACAATAGTAAATTAATATATACATGATAATAATAATAATAATAATAATAATAATAATAATGATGAAGAGGGTGATGATGATGATTGCATTGATTTGTTTTGAGACTTGAACCTCGGCTGCTGCGTCCGGGTTTGGCTGCGCTTGTTGTCGGCATGGCGACTTGAACCTTTTTTTTATTTAATATATATATATACATACACACACATACATACACACATATATACATATATACATACACATATATATGACCATTGCACGGCGTACGGGTTTGTAAATAAAAATAAAGTACGTGTAGAAGAGATGCCAACATACAATTGTGCAAAATCACTCAATGAATGTGAGAATGAATCAGAGAACATGAAAACACGCCACCACCAGTTATATGCATGCTTACCGGATTATGGTTTTAGAGATCTCTGGTTTGCAAGGATGTCGCTGACATCAGGGCGAATGTAGGAGGAGAAGGCAGAGGATGACCATCTACCGAGTTGTTGCAGGGACGTACGTGAAATGTCTTTTTTTCCCCCGCATTAGTAGCTGCCCCTATTCTGAATGAATGACCTGAATAATGCTGAGGTTTTTTTTTTTTTTTTTTTTTTTTTTTTTGGAATAACTAAATGATGGCTAAAACGAAATTTAGCCTGAAAACCTCTAGTATGAGCCTGGAAAATGAGTAGTTCATCTTAGATTAAAAGCAATGAAAAGAAGCAGTGTAGTGGCGAAATTTCTGTTAACATGATTCTCTATATATTTTTCTGATTTATTTGTTTTATGCTGAAAGGGAGTTCATCTCATTCCCACATGTAGAATCTGATTCTAACTAAGTGAGAATCACAAAGTCTGGAACATAATGTGTTTGTCTGAACAGATGGGGGCTACAAGGTCCCCCTAAAACTATCTCTCCTGATACATTTAGTTCTCCCATGCCAGTTGAGATGCAACTGGGGGGGGGTGAAAGTTGTACAGGGGGGAGGAGGAGAAATGGCTCCAAGATGTCTCTTGTGTTTCTTGATTGTCTTCATGTGTATCAGATTGCCTGTGAGAAATGTAGAGTCATAATAAGCCAAGTGTGTGTGTGCTGTCACTCTGAAGATGTATTTAAGTTCAGTGTTTCTGTTCACTCATTGAAGAGACCTTTCACACCAGTGCTGCGTGCCTTCTGTGAACCGTATGCTTCCTTGTAAACTTGCAAGTTTATAATAAAATACAAAAACCTAAATTGGCTTAGTCTACGACTGTTCTTTTATTTTTGTTTCACAATTCTATTTTCTTTCCAAAACATCTACACCTGCTGCAAAGAAAACTTCCACCACAGCAGTGTCTCTGCGATTTAGAAGGTTAGTTTTGTAAGGAGTACAACTTGAATGAGGTCAAATGTCATGAGTTAGCTGCGTATGAGGTCAGTGATAACGTCAAGTAATGCACTGCATAGATGAAGAGTTACAATAGAGATATTTTACCCATGCTGCGAGAAAAGACAGGTTAAACATGCTGCAAAGAAGCAAGTTGAACATGCAGAATATGAAGTCTAGCTGGCCGTGCTGCAAAGACATCATGTAAAACATGCTCATAATGAGACATTGATATGATGAGATCTATAGGTTGTAGCAAATATGAGAATCCATTGCAAAGATGAATTCTGTTTAAACATAATGCAGAGATGAACTGTACAACTTGCTGCTAAAATTCGATCGATAACATGAGACAATACCGGCCGCCATTTGCCCAGTAAGATGGACTACCACCACCATACTTAGGATAGGGATTCCCCCAAAACTTAGCTCAGCAAAAGAAAACGAGTGCCACACATGAATTATTAATATAGTGCCTTAGTAGTACCCAGATACCAACTGATGCTATCGTGGTTAAGACAGAGAAGCCATCCGCACGATGACGATTATGTGAAGCAAGTGATTACCAACCACAACAAAAATGAATTGTGTCGACATGGCTGAAAGTAATCTTTAATAAGTGATAGAAGTGTCTGGGTAGATACAGAAAATACTCACCTTCAGAGGGCATCGCAGAATCTAGGTAAAAGTAGACAAAATCAGACATAGGATACCGCAAGAGGGATCAATGATATAGGAGGTTGTGATGACCATAATGCTGATAGGCCCGTGATTTTCATGGCCGCTTCTGATTGGTTAAGATAAAAGTGAACACCTCTACAGCTGATCCGTTTAGAGGAGAGAGAAAGTGATAATGTTTTAGAAGTCTTCCTGAAAGAATTTGCGCTGAGCTCCATTACAGTTCTAACAATTACTTTGAAAACATGCCTTATTTGCTCCTGAATACATCAGGACTTTACATGGGATACCTGAATACACCATGGTGGTTTGTGTCAAATGAGTCAACGGTTGCCTCTGCCGGTGTCCATTAATTCCTGTAAAGACCATTCATTTAAATTTGTATGCATTTTACAATCCAAATCTAAAGTTTGTTCAAACAATAACTGTTATTGGACATGTTTGGATTTCTAACCCGCTGACACGGCAGAATCTTGATGTTAATAGGGGTACATGAATGCACCAATGAGACTTCATGGTGCATTCATGTACCCCTATTAACACTACTCTATGTGAGTCGAGTGCAGATGTGAGTTGCTCAGATTTAAACGGTTTACGGCATAACGTGTCATACTGAAATTTGTGAAATCCATAAAATAATAAACTTTTCTCATTACAAACAATAACAGAAGACGATGAGCACAGTATTGGAGTAGTTTTATGAGTATGAGTACATGAGCACAGTATCGTAGTAGTTTTATGAGTATGAGTACATGAGCACAGTATCGGAGTAGTTTTATGAGTATGAGTACATGAGCACAGTATCGGAGTAGTTTTATGAGTACGAGTACATGAGCACAGTATCAGAGTAGTTTTATGAGTATGAGTACATGAGCACAGTATCGGAGTAGTTTTATGAGTACGAGTACATGAGCACAGTATCAGAGTAGTTTTATGAGTATGAGTACATGAGCACAGTATCAGAGTAGATTTATGAGTACGAGTACATGAGCACAGTATCGGAGTAGTTTTATGAGTATGAGTACATGAGCACAGTATCGGAGTAGTTTTATGAGTACGAGTACATGAGCACAGTATCGGAGTAGTTTTATGAGTATGAGTACATGAACACAGTATCGGACCCAATACCTGATACTGGTATTGGAATAATTTCATCCCTAATAAAAAGAGTTTATAAACTAATAAATAAAAAAACTTCTTTTAGGGAGAAACCTGGGACAGACCCAGGATCTTGGTAGGAGGTGTCTGACGGTGCCGGTTGGGGGGGGATGAACAGTGGCAATAATAGTCACAATAAAGATAATGGAACTATGACTAGAAATAGTAGTCATAGTAGTTCATGGTAGAGGTCGACCGATTTATCAGCCGGCCGATTAATCGGCCGATTTTTGGCATTTTTTAACATAATCGGCATCGGCTAGTGTTAAAAACATGAATAGGCGACATTTTTTACAGCGTACCCAGACCAGCTGCCTCCAGCCCCTCCCCTCGTGAAGTCTTGCCGTGTGTCTTGCTCTCACGCAGTCATTTCAGGTTCAGACGCTACCGTTAGCAGTAGCATGTTGCTGGTGTTCTTGCCTTGGGATTAACTGTACTAATAAAACCGTACAAAACACCGCGGCCACACCGCTGTGGAAGCTCTCCGAATGTCGTTTATCAGAGTCTGGTTGTTAACCCTGTCCGTGGCAGTCTCATCCACTCCTATAACGGAGCTAACTGGAGCTAACCGCTAACGGAGCTAACCGCTAACGGAGCTAATCGTTGCTAACAGAGCCTTCAGTTCTCCGTGCCTGTATCCATTAACTGCATCTATGGACTCGAGCACGAATAAAACCCTTCATTTGATTAAATTGGCTGGACGAGTTTTAAATTCCAACTCAGAGTTGTTTGAATGACAGAAATGTGCTGAGATAAGATCCTGATGAGGTCAACAGGACATGTAGCTAGGCTAACAGGACATGTAGGCTAACAGGACATGTAGGCTAACAGGACATGTAGCTAGGCTAACAGGACATGTAGGCTAACAGGACATGTAGGCTAACAGGACATGTAGCTAGGCTACCAGGACATGTAGGCTAACAGGACATGTAGCTAGGCTAACAGGACATGTAGCTAGGCTAACAGGACATGTAGGCTAACAGGAGGGTCCCCAAAACACAGAGAAACACTTCAACTAATGAACAATGATCTAACAAACAAGGTGAAGAAGAAGTGACTTCAGAGAGCTCTGGTCTGATGGGATTCAACAGGAGTTATAGAGGAGGAAATAGTGTTGAGATTAATAATAACGTCACTTTCTGTGAAGCAGGTTTGTATTCTCAGAAGTTTAATAAATGCTGATAAGTGCACTAAACTTTATTTTTTTCATTTAAAAGTTGATTTGACAAAGTTTATTTTCTTCTTACCTGTTTTGTTTTTTTAATATATTTTTCATACATTATTTATACAATATACAGTATGTTTTTACATTATACATTTTTAATTGAAGTATACAGTGTAGATTGGTGAAGTGTGAGTATATTAGTGTTACATTTTATCTTTCAAATAGAGGTTTAAAAACAAGCACATATCGGCCAAATATCGGCCAAAATAAATCAGCAGCATTAATCAGCCATCGGCTGACCCTGATTTCTAAAGATCGGCATCGGCATCAGCATCGGCCAGAGAAAAAACAAAAATATCGGTCGACCTCTAGTTCATGGCATAGCAGGACACTGCAGGGCATTACAGGACATAGCAGTAGTACTGATCCGTGGTTCCTGCTCCTGTCTGATTATTTTATTGCTCATTGATATCATTTTGTTTAGGGGGTTGTAATGGATGTTGAATAGGCTAAACCAGTATTAAAGGTTAGTACTGATGTGATGCAACATTTGTAGAAAGCTGTCAGGACTGATGGGTGAATCCCTGAAGTCTGCAGAGTTTTCTCAGGAAAGAGGCGCACCGGGAGAATTCACTTCGTAACGTTACACTTCAGTCAGTAGTGCTTGTTAGAGGATGTGATCAGCGAGCCAAAAGAAGCTATAATCCATAACAGTATTGCCTGCAAACTATCATCTACTGTAAGCTGTTGTATCCCAGTGTGTGAAGAAGCAAACATGATTAGATTAGTTACAATATAACCATGTTATTGCCCAAATGTAATTCATTCTTTTATTTCATTTTAAGGTTTGGATGTCTGTGAAAACTTTGCACAGAAAATAGATTTTGTGTTGTTGTAAAGATGTTAACTGTTTACATTGTGAAGCAACAGTACTATATTTGCACTGAATTTGAAATGGTGACATTTTTCAGAACTGCACTAAATTACAAGGCTGTGGAAAACAGTGTACTATTACAGAGTTATATACTAAGCTTTTAATTACATTATTTTAATAAAGTCAGTCATCAAGTAACATGGGCCGGTCTAAGGCATGAAACTTCAGAGCTGAAAATGAGTCCCACTCCGGCCTGATTACAATACTGTAGTTTCATGTGACTCTGTAGCTCACAACAAGATGGTTTTTAACTTTCAAACTATAGTTTTAGGGCACTTTACCAGAAACGAGGTTTGAGGAATGACAATGCAATTTGTCCACATGACTGAAAGGAACACGCCGACTTATTGGGACTTTAGCTTATTCACCGTAACCCCGTAAGTAACCCCGTAAACAAACCGGGAACTATATTCTCAGAAAGGCTTGCTGCAAAGCAAATCACTCCGCCCAAGTAGCAGAAGTAGCAGAGCTTCGCCTTCTGAAAATATAGTTCCCAGTTTGTTTACGGTTAGAAGATGGCTGTGTGTCATGTTACGTTGTTTTTTGTACACGCTGTGACTCTACAAATCACAACATGTAAATAGGAACATGTTGGCGTTATTTTGTCACTTATTCGGAGCAGTAGGCTAGATGGAACCAGTTACCTGCAGGTTCTGTGCTAGGCTAAGCTACCGGTGGAGCCGTCAGACAGCGTTACAACACGCACGGACACGAGAAGGGTATGTATCGACTTGTCTTACTCTGGGGGTTACGGTGAATAAGACAAAGTCCCAATAAGTCTGCGTGTTCCTTGAAGTTTGCAGCATTCAATTTAGGAGATGGCCTAGACACATACATCACCTCTCATCTGTTTTTGCTCTGCGTTTAATCCTACCCACTAAAATCCTTACTGTCTCCCTCTACAGTCTCAAAGATGTGTCCTCTGGTACCGAGATGGCTGAGGGTGGACCATCGTAGAAAAGAAGTAATATTGGTGGTTTCCATCAGGGAACTGGACATTAATTGTGTTGGGTGTCAACCTTTTGGTTTGAAAAGGATTAAGGATTTGGTGTCTCTGGGACATTTTAATTGTAAATAATGTCTGTGAAGGTTGTCAATCATTCAGGTCATAGTTATCCAAGAAAGGTTAAAAATCACTTGCAACTGGACTTGGTTAAAGAATCTCCAAAGATGTTTCATCGTTCATCAGAGAGACTTCTTGAGTTCTGACTGAACAGTAGGGAAACCCAGCTATTTTACTTCTTCTCTTCACATAAGAGCTGAAACGTCTTCACAGCACCTTTAACCAAGTCCAGTTGATCTTGGTTTTAACCTCTCTTCGATAACTTGAAATTATTTTAAATATTATACATACATATCTATTTTTATATATATATTTTTTTATAAATTATTTTTATAATATTTTCTAGTTTTCTCAATAAAATATCTAAAGCAGATAAAGATGAATCAGATTAAAGTGTTGAAAACTTAGTTATTAGAGACCACCACCATATTTGTGTCTGATTCATGCAGATCAAAGTGAAACTGGAGCTCACTTCTGTTACTGACATGTTTTGTTGTTCATAAGTTATTTAAATTTTAAATATTCAGTTGGTGTGGTTTCTCAGTAACAGACGAGTCTGCTCACTGCAGCTGTTGTTTGTGATGATGAATAAGAAGTTATGTAGCAGTTATATAACTTTTTCAAAAGGTATTTCCTGTTCCACCCTGGTATGTTACATTATATCATTCATGAAGGTGTGTTTTACTACCTGTAATCTCAGTTTAGTAGGTTAAATCTTTCAGTTCACAGTCTGCAGAGACACAGTCACTATCTGTAAATTTCATTTCTTAGTGCAACAAAGTAAAAAAGCTGTTGAATGATCTTAAACTAATTTTATTTGAGCAGTGATGTGCACAAAATCAAAGTAAGCTACACTGTTTTTCTAATTATAACAACTTAAAAGAAACTTTATTTTAAAATTTAATTTTAAAGAAAATACAAGGCAAGGCAGTTTTATTTCCACATCACATTTCAGCAATGAGGCAATTCAAAGTGCTTTACATAAAATATTAAAGAGCAGTTAAAACCAATTGTTAAAGAAAATATAAAAACTAAAATAGAATAAGACAGGTATAAAATACAAGAATAAAAATTACAGTGCAGTTTAACAAATGAACAATTACTTAAAGAAGGCAGCTTCAAACAGAAAAGTCTTTGATTTACAGCAATTGAGAGTTGCAGTGGACCTGCAGTTTTCTGAAGTTATTCCACATATGTAGCTCACCTGGTGGAGGGTGTGCCCATATACAGACAGTGTTGGGCAAGTTACTTCCAAAATGTAATACATTATAGATTACTAGTTACTGTCATTTGAGAGTAATTAGTTATATTACAGTATTACTGTCTCTGAATTGTAATGCGTTACACTACTTTTGCATTACTTTTGAGTTACTTTCACCAAAATAACAGGGGAAGTTTGATTTGGCAGCTAGCTTGTGAATTTCACCACCGGATCAATAACGTCTCGTCTTTATCCACTTTAATACATCATAGATTATTCATATTTTATATAATTAATATAAATATGCAAAGTAACTAAAGCTATAAAAAATAGACAAGTAAAACATATAATAGGCAAGTAGGAGAAAATGAAAATACTCAAAAGTATGGCATTGTTGTAAAATGTTTGTTTATAGCACTTCAATAAGAAATTCATGTTGTTTAGGTTAAAACACTCTAAAGGAAATGTTCAATTATAGTGTGATTAAAACTCACTATTAACATTATTTACAGTACTTGATTTACAGCTGATTTGTGAAAAGGTAGCCTACACAACCTTATTTAACAGTAATTTAGTTTTACTGCGAACCGTCACAGGAAGTGCTTTTATTTTGAAGTAGGCTACAGGAAGTTGTCTGTTGTGTAGCTACTCTTGCTAGCTTACTGAGAAGCAACATGTCCATCAGGCTCCAGTTGTTCACTTTCTTGTTTGTAAAACTGCAACATATTGAACAGTAAATGGTCACAGTAAAAGACAAGCGCTTTTGGTCGTCATTCGAAGCCATTCCACTACAGGCAGAGTTACTCTCCACGGCTGATAAAATGTAATGATATTTACGTGTAGCAAGCCTCAACATTAATTCCTGACATGTTTATATCTGTCAGCCGCTGACGTACCGTCACCTGTTGGGACATACATGCTGACGTACCGTCACCTGTTGGGACATACATGCTGTCCGTACCGTCACCTGTTGGGACATACATGCTGTCCGTACCGTCACCTGTTGGGACATACATGCTGACGTACCGTCACCTGTTGGGACATACATGCTGACGTACCGTCACCTGTCGGGACATACATGCTGACGTACCGTCACCTGTTGGGACATACATGCTGTCCGTACCGTCACCTGTTGGGACATACATGCTGTCCGTACCGTCTCTGGCTGTGACCACGGGAACAGAAACAGGACAGCTCACTTCAACGCAGCGTAATAACTCCTGAAAATAATGTCCATCTCGCAAATGTATCTGTCTCTGCAGTCATCTCAACCATCGAATACAGCGACAGGAAAATAATACGGCTTTTTTTTCCTGTGAAGAAATGTGTCGCGGTGTTGGTGAATTCTTAAATAAACCAATGCACCACTAAATGTTGCGTTAAAATGCGTTGTAACTCGCGTTACTGAGATTGTAACGAGTATAATATTACCAAAATTTAATTAGTAATGCGTTATATTACTGCGTTACAGCAAAAAGGAATACATTACTGTAATTGCGTTACTTTTGTAACGCGTTACTCCCAACACTGTATACAGAGGCTCAGTCCACACCACAGCGGCCGTGGGTTCTGTTCCGACCTGCAGCCCTTTGCTGCATGTCCCCCTCTCTCTCCCCTTTCATGTCTAAACTTTTCTGTCAAAAATAAAGGCCTAAAATGCCGCACACAAAAAAATAATAATCTTAAAACTGTACACTGCTTCTCCATGTTTAGTTCTGACTCTGGGGACAAAGCAGACCTGTCCCTGACGATATGAGAGGTTATAATGTAGCAGCAGATCAGATTTACCATGGCAACACTGTTGATGGCATCAGTGATCTCTTTCCATACCGCATTCTCAGATCTGACACCCACCCCCCTGCTCTTATCTGATCTCTGGCTCTATGTAGTGCTGTGCACCCACTGTTGCCTGGAAAAGGCAGCAGGTTCTGCACCCCAGGGACTGCCGGTAGACCTTTTTGGATCCTAAAATGTACCTGAATCCACGAATATATTCTATAGAATATTACCAAAGACAATTCTGTAATCTTACGTCGCAATGTCTGCTGTATATTAGCCTATGTATTATTATCAGCTGGAGCGTGCAGTACGTGCTTGTCTGACACCACTGTTTACAGAACATTATCGTTCTGCAGTGTCGATGCTCATATCGTTATAGTTATGGTTATAGTTGTGGTTATAGTTATCGTTCTTAGTGTGGCCTTAAGACTGAAATTTTGCCACTGTCTGTGTTTAAGTGGATGTCATTGAAGATTTTAACAAGAGCTGTCTCTGTGCTTTGGTCAAAAACCCGACTGGAAGGCATCTTAACTGTTGTTTAGTGACAAGGAAAGGTTAAGCTGTTGAAAAAACGAGCTTAATGATTTTACTTAAAAAAGGACATTTTTTATATGGGCCTATTATTGTCATAAGTGACATATCAAGATGTTATTTTTAAGAGTGACTTGTTTTTAGAAGACATATGTTCAGGGCATGAAATTGGCACCCGCCCACCCGCCAAATGCGGGTAACTTTTGTGATTGGCGGGTGAAACTGTCAATCTACCTGCCACGTTGGCGGGTAGCCAATGAGAATTGAGTGATTCAGACACCTAATTATCGGTAAGCAGGGTACGCCGTTGCTTACGGGCCTGGTCCAATCAGGGGCCCGCATCACTGGAAGACATTGATTGACAGCCGGGGCCCCCTATCGCATTTTCATTACTCACACAATCCCAGCAGTCCCACTTGCAGCCACTGACCAATCAGGAGTGAGAACGGGTAAAATTCATTTCCTAGTCTCTGATATGAAGACGAGACGTGTATGTGACTCGAACATCTAACATTTACCAACAAAACGTACAGCGAAAGACCGTCAAAACATTTCAGACCGTCCTGCCAACATGTAGACATTTTAACATCAATGTACGCTGGAACGATTTTCACTCTAAAGTCAGCGCTGCTGTTTCAATCTGTCGGCTCTCTGCAGCGGGCTGGACTGCTCCGATTCCCCCAATACTGACGCGCACACACACACACACACACACACACACGCACGCATAGACACACACACAAACGCACAGAGTGGATGCAGGAAATAACGCAGATGAGACCTACAGGATGACCTAAATTGAGGACAGCTACTCTCGTTATTGTAAGTGTAATGATAAGTTAAAGTCCAATAAGTCCTTTATTAAACTGTATGAATGTGTCCCAGGCCAGGATAGTGTGTGTGTGTGTGTGTGTGTGTGTGTGTGTGTGTGTGTGTGTGTGTGTGTGTCCCAGGCCAGGATAGGAAATGAACTAACAATGTAAAGATCAACAAGTCACTGACAATGACAGATATGTTCATATTTGATTCATCCAATAAATTATTTTGTGTCTTAAATCCACCAGCCTTTTTCATATTATACCAACATTTGCAGCATCCTGAGCCTTTTTGGTTCCTAGGAAATCTCAGCCCAGAGTAATGAATTAATAGTAATAAGTATTATTCTCCCCAAAACAAGTTTCCTTTTTATTTATTTTTTTATTTTTAAGAACTATACAAAATAAATTCTTGTGTTATGGTGCGCATTCACCAGTCTTGTTGTTGTTGTTGTTGTGGTGGCGTAGGCTACTCCTGATTTTGTCAGTCATCTCATCTCTTATATCAGTGGTGTAACGAGCCAACACCGGGCCCCTATGCAGGATTATCAAGGCGGGCCCCCATACTACAGCACGTGATGACGGAGCAATGTCCACGAATAGGCTACCATCAATAGGACAGGACAGGATCATAGAGTCACAGCAATTCCTGTTTTTCACCTTTATGACGCAAAACAAAAGTGGCTGGTAAAAAGTCCCTGTGGCAGGTGGATTTAAAAATCCACCTGCCACAGGGACTGGTGGTCAAAAAAGTTAACTTCAAGCCCTGCATATGTTTACAATCTGTAGAAAATCTGAAGCCAAACAATTTGAAACATGTTTGAAAAAGACCGTTGGTATAATATCAAGGCAGCAGTTGGAGGATTTCAGATGTTATATAATGTCATCCAGGTTTTTATGTCATCACAGTAAATGTTGTCATGGTATCTGAATTAAGATTAAGAATTGAGATTCAGAATGGGGGGCTTGGCCAAGACAACACAACAAGTTTTACATAAAACAACAGACATTAAACAAACAGCAAGTTACATCAGCAATCAGTTTTAGCAACAGGAAGTGTGCGTTTAGTGCTCAGATAGTCCTTAATCCTGTTTTAATAATCTTCCATGCTTATAAAATAATGTGACTGTGCTTCACACCAAGACACAAACACTTTAAGAATAACTTTTACCAAAAACAGTGTGGGAGGAATGAAACCTAATTAGACCATGTGAACATTGTTTTAAAAAAATACCCTACTGGACTTCATATAAGATGGATGTAAAATGAGACACTGGTTTGAGTTGAGTTTTTAACCCTCGTGTTGTGCTCCCGGGTCAAAACTGAAAATCAACCCTTTTCACATATTTTCGACACATTTTTTGTTGCTTTTTAAAACATTGTTAGTGCCTTGTTTGTTTGATGCTTTTTCAAAGCTTTATTCTGCTGTTTTCGAGGCTTTCAATGCCTTTAGTCGCTTTTTTCAATGTTTTTGGCTCTTTTGTTACTTTTATGTAATTTTAGTCAACATTCTTTGACGTTTTTTTTTTAAACATTTTAATTGTGAAGAGCGCTGCGTTGAACCATCTGTGTTATTTTTGGGCAATTAAGTTGAAAGAAACCCACATTTCTGATATAGAGAACTTTGAAAAGGGGTCAGACTGGACCCGAGGACACCAGGGGGGTTAAATCATCTTTCTTCTTCTCTTTCTTTTTGTTCCTTATTTCATTCAGAAAGGTTGAGAATTTGAATTTTAAGAATTTATAACATTCCTCTAACCAAAGTTTAACCCTTTCCCACCAACCACTGCCACCTGACGAACCTGTCTCACCTGACGAACCTGTCTCACCTGACGGACCTGTCTCACCTGACGGACCTGTCTCACCTGACAGGTTCCTGTGTTCATTAAAGAATGTCTGAGCCATCCTGAACTTCTCATCAGTGTAGTGTTCTCCACCGTTATCTGAGACCATCTCATCTACTTTACTCAGGAACTTTCTGACCTGCTCTCTGCTTCTTTTGGTTGTGTTGTCAAACACACAGAATCTACCATCACACATGGAGACCAGGTCAGACACATGTTGGTTGGACTGGATTTTCTGATCAATGGACTGACCTTCTTTCAGCTTGTCTCCGTGAGTGAAAAGCACCATGGAGTACTTATGAGCATCTCTGCTGAACAGTGTTTCCAGCATCTCAAACAGTTTGATGTCTTTTTCAGTGATTCTACCTATTCTGACCACAATAACAAAGGCATGAGGTCCTGGACTGGCCTCTACTACTGACTTCATGATCTCCTCAAACAGCTGTTGAGGAGTCAGAACTTCATCAGTGATTCCTGGAGTATCGACCACCGTGACCTTACGACCCTCCACTGTGGCTGACCTAGAGACTGTTTCAGCACTGACTGAATCAAAGCCACCGTCTGATTCAAACATTTCAGATCCTAAGATGGTGTTCCCAGAGGAACTTTTTCCAGCTCCAGGAAGACCGATCAGCACCACTCTCCGGTTGTTGGAATCATCAGCTGGAAGACACAAAACAAATAAAAACCTTGAGTTAACCATCTTGAAAAATGTCAGTAAAACATCTCTAAACAAGACAAGACGTGTTTTAACTGGTTAAACCTGAGACAGAGACCCACCCAGTGGACATGAGGGGTTAACTGTCTAAAAGTGCATTTAGAGTTTCAGAGCAGGAGTTGGATGGAGCTGCAGAATTCGGCCAAGATCTGCCGGACAATACAAAACAGGTTGGCAGAACTCCACTGCTCCTTTTTGCAGTGATCTTTGAGCTGATGGTAAAATAAGAGTTGATCCAAACAAACTGTGGTTAGTGAACAATAACCACTAGCATGGTTAACATTAGGGATGTCACGAGAACCGATACCTTCCGGTTCTAAAATGACAAAACACCGACGATGCCCGTTTTCTTTAAGCACCGTAGGCACCGTTAGCGACGATGCCAGTGTTAGCAGCATCGGTGCTGCGCCTCTTCCAGAACTGACGGGGGCAGTATACGTTTCACAGTGTTCCAGTCGATCCATTCAGAAGAAGGAGGTCACAAACAAGTGGCCAAAGTCACGCCCTTCTACTTCTGGTCCATGGGACATATCTTTAGAAAAAAAATGAACAAGAGATTCTACCCGACCTAAAAAACGGCATGTTCACTGCAAACTCACGGTCCTCTCCTCCTGATTTACAGCCCCCTCTCTTGGCTTAAAATAACTCACCGCTGAACAGGCTACACGTTGTAAACAGCTGTGGCCCGCTTGCCTGGTCCTCCGGTAACGTTAGCCGTTAGCATGGCGGCGTTTAGCCAGGACCCGTCTGAGTCACTTTACTGGCTGTGTGTCAATTGTTTTGCGAGTAACCAACTCGGGTACTCTAGCTATATAATTCAACATGAGTACAAGAATGTTGAAATGACATAAAGTGCCCGTCCCTTGTAGCCGTGATAAGTTAGCCTGAAGCTAATGCTTAGCTACCTGTTCAGGAGGAAATTAGCCAACTGGGCATCCTTTTGGGCTCTAAGCTGTCTTCATTTTTCAAATATATCTCCAATATTTACCCGGGGTTTGTCACGTCTCTGGTCACGCCACTGTTAGAAACACTGTTGTTTTTGCACAGTACCTTTTGAAAAGATGCCTGGAAGTCTGGAATGTGTCTGGGGACACTAGTTGTTGCACTATGACCATTAATTGCACTTTATTATGTTGTTCTATGCTCTATTGCACATATTTTGTATGTCTTGTTATGACATTTTGATATTTTTCAAATATTTTAATAAAGAATGTTCATGTTTCAAGTTAAAGTACTTATTTTTTTTACTGTGGTATCGAAATCGGCAACGAGAATCGTGCTATTTTATTATTTCATTTATTTATTAATTTTTGGTGTCGTGACACCCCTAGTTAACATGTTGTGGGTAGTTTAAACTCTGTGTTTGTCAACCTTAAAGGAGAACTCCGGGCAATTTTTACGTTAATCTTGATCGCTATATGTATGTGATTACTGTCGATAACAATTTTTTGTTTTTGTTTATTTCACTCTCAAAAATAGGTAATAGAGCACTGTAGTGGTTATGACCATATCAGTGACTATGTAACTATATGGAAACGGGCCAAATTATGTCTGATCCTTGTAAAGTAATAGTATTACTGAAGGCTAGCTCTAGTCTCTCGCTGAAGTACCGTGGGATTTCTGTTGTAGCAGGAAAAGGTAAACAGCAGTGTGCAGATCGGACCGTAGTGTGTGAAGAGAGCGGAGGTGTTCACAAGGGAAGAAGCTTGGAGTAAGAAAAACGAAGGCATGACTTGTCTTCCAGAGGACATCCACCAGACCAGCGGGCGCTAAGGAAACTACCACACAGTTCGCCACTGCAAAGACTCCTACTCACCAACGCCAGATGGCCGCAAACACAAAGAAAGAGGAAAGGGACCTTCCTCTTTCTTTGTGTTGGCGTTCTAACCTCTGGTGGATTTCTGAGGACTATGGTTAACTGCTCCTCAGATCTCTGCAGAGTAAATCCAGACAGCTAGCTAGACTATCTGTCCAATCTGAGTTTTCTGTTGCACAACTATTTTACAGCAGCTCCTCTGCCCAAGAGGATTGTGATTGGTTTAAAGAAATGCCAATAAACCAGAGCATGTTTTTCTCCCATCCAGGAATGCTGTGTGGACTAGACAGACCTTCCTCCGGTCTGCAGTGTGTGGATGGTTTGGCAATGCGAGAATAATCTCTACATAACGTCATCCAAAGCCATGGTATTACTTTAAATTTTAAGGTCCCTATCTTGCACCCGGCGCAGCGCAAAGCCTGATGCAAGTGTCTTTGCTAGTTTAAGACCGACGCAGTTGTCAGTTTCCCGTCCAGCGCCCACGTCATTTAAATAACAAATGCACTTGGGCTCATCTTTGCGTTCATGGGTGTGCTGGTCTTACCGGGAGGTATGTTGAGGTGCATTCTGGGAGTATTGCTATCTTGAGGCAGGGGAAAGTGATCGCGCTATTGACCAACAAAAACCTGGTCTAAAGTCAATATGGCAGCATTTCATGGTTATTTTAACAGAGCATTAGTAAAATGATCCTAGGCTCGTGCACATCGCACGCACACAAGGACGCACAGCAGCACACACACATGCAAAAGATTAAAAATAAAAATATTACAATGTGAAATAGTATTATGATATGATCTGCTCGTAATGGCAAAATTTTATTTCATTAGTTTCATTACTTGTGTTTTTAATCTACTCTCCTGCTGTTAACAAGAAAACTTCCACTACAAATTGGCGTTGGTCGGCAGGATCGGGTGTGGGAACGGACGGAGACCTCCGTGGGCCTGAGGTCTTGCAAACCAGGGGATCAACGATCAGCCTGCCTCTTTAACCTCGATTATAAAGACTTTTTCAGAGAGACAGAGGGTCAGACTGCGGAGGACTCTAGACTGCTTCTCCACTCCGATCCAATGAAGAAATTTCAAACAGTACGGGTAAGATCTAAAATCAAATAATTTCAATTGGATTGTGAATTCAAGATTTTGAACAAACATTCTAAACGAGTTGTGTGGAAAATCATAATAATTTTTTGTTAAAAATTAGTGAAACTAATTCTGAGATTTGGAAATTGAGTAATATTATATTGCTGGGGTCATTTTGGTAAAGACAAAAAATATAACTGGGTTAGAAGTGACATTCTCTTGCAGAAACAGGCATATATCTGATTATTTCTCTGACACAGCATGGCAAGAGATTAACAGAAGGGACAGACGTCAGGCTGATCAAGAGTTAGAAACAGAAAACTAACTAAAATTAGGCAGAAGGCCTAAATACAAATAGACTAAAACACTCCAAGCGAGTTCTTGACTATTTAGAGACAGACTGCAGAAGGAAATAAAATAGTTTAAGAACACGTTCTTAACTGTTAAGAGATTTTTGTCTGCAGGGCTGTACCGGATTTTGCAAAGTCTGCCGAAAAAAAAACTAAGCCTTGAGGTGACGACCACATTGAAAAAGAAAATAGTATACTAGCTTCTGTTATTATGGGTAATGAAAGCTCAAAGCCGTGCGAAGTATCGGGGCCCGTTCATCCATCACCCAACTCTTACCAGAAGACTAAACAATGATTACAATGATGTGATGGAGACACTCTTCACCGGCTTGGAAACCACGTTTCCACATAAAATCAACATGACACGTGTGACAAACACCAAGCAGATGAAAGGAGAGGGAGTGGAAGATTTCCAACACAGAATGGCTGCAATTTTCAACCGACACAGTGGCATTGCAAGCACTGACGCAACCGGAGCGGTTGTTGAACTTTGGGAAGCCCATTTTAAAAATACATTTATGGGTGGACTGCTCCCAGACATTCGAGCTCACGTAAAGAAGACCTGCATTGGATGGCAAGATTCATGTCTGACTGAGATTTTCAGGCATGCCAGACACACTGAGGCAATCTTAAATGATACCAATGAAAAAGCAGAGAGAAAAAGACGACAAGACAATGACAATGCACAGCTGACTCTCCTGAAAACAGTGACGACACTGTCACAGGTAGGGAGAGGGGCTTCCAGGAGCGGCAACAAAAGTGGATTCCGGGGCAGGAACAGAGGAAGAGGCAGAGGCCGAGACAACCTTCCGGCAGTAGATAAAGAAACATGCTACAAGTGTGGGGAGAAAGGACAATGATTGTGTCCTATGACTGTCCTCACGCCAAAACGAATTCGTCAAAAGAACAGCACAGTGACCCTCATCAGTATGCAGATTGACAGAAGGAGGGGGAGGAACATAGTGGTGGGACTGAAGGACTGGGACCCACGGCTGCACCATTTGAGGAGGGTAACACACACACACACACAAATATTCAGGCTTGCAATGAAGACACGCTTTCCTGCACGCCACAAACACCTCCCCCATATGATAGTCAAATCATAATAGACGCAATACAGCATATTGAAAAGAAACAATTAGTAGAGAGTGTGCCTACTTATTCAATGTATCAGTCTGATGTGTATAAAAAACTACCTACAACTGTGTTAAAAGTGCAAGGACGAGACATAGAATTTCTGGTTGATTCGGGGGCTACAAATTCAGTTTTGAAAAAATCATTGTTTCCAAATCAAAAGCTTTCTGGTAGGCTCGTTCTCTCTAGGAGTGCTAGTGGAATGGTGCTGCCAGAAAGATTCACAGTCCCTATGACTTGTGTACACACAGATCCTGAAGATCCAGAACCAGAGAGGAGAGTAAAATGCGCATTTTTGCTCTCACCTGTGTGTCCTGTGAATTTGTTGGGCAGAGATCTGATGTGTCTTTTTGGAATAGGAATAATTCCTACCCCCACTGGCCTTAAAGTTGTGCGTCTTGATAAAAATCATTCTTTGGATGACATGTTTTTGTTAAAATCAAAAAGCAAATACTTGTTCACATTTCTTTGGGACATTACTCTTTGTCAGGCCATAAATCTCCTGACTGAAGTAAAACAAATTGTGTCACCTTTGGCTAAGCTGAAGGAGCCACAAGAAATACATTGTATTTCTTTTGTCTCACTGGATCCGGGCAAAGAATATGTTGATATGTTTTTGGAGCAGTCCAGAGATGAGCTTGAGTTATCTTATGCCTACTGGCACACACACACATGTGCAGTGGCTGTTATCTTGACTGATAAGCAGAAAACGTTATGACTTGTGAAAAACTGACTGACTGGACTGACACGGCTGATAACTGTATTTCATTTTCTCCCTCAACAGGATATTATAGAAAACTTTTATCCCGACGTGTGTCTTGTGTTCGCAGTGTTCTCATTTTGAATGAACCTGTGTCTACAACGGACACCTTTTTGCACGGTAAACATGATGGTTTACCCACTGATGTATCACCACTTCTAGCAGAAGTACCACGTCACCTTTGGGCGTAGGGTTGATTAAAAATTGCCAGCCTGTAGTCATAATGCCACGTTCGGACTTCAGGCCACAAAAACATCAGTATCCATTAAAGCAGGAAGCGATTGATGGAATCCGACCCGTTTTTAACTCCCTATTGACTGCTGGAGTTATTGTTCCGTGTCCAGATTCTCCTGTGCGAACACCAATTTTTCCTGTAAAGAAAATACGGGCTAAAGATCTCCCAACGGAATGGCGTTTTGTACAAGACTTAAAAGCTGTAAATGCAGCTGTGCACACACGCGTGCCACATGTACCGAATCTGTACACTATTTTACAGGGGATTAGAGGTGACGCTGCCTGGTTTTCGGTGGTCGATTTCTCTAATGCATTTTTCAGTGTCCCGGTGGATAAAGAAAGTCAGTTCTGGTTTACTTTCCTGTTTGATGGAAAACCATACACTTTCACACGACTTTGTCAGGGCTACACTGAATCTCTAACCATTTACAATGATGCACTGCGCGACAGCCTGGAGAGTCTAACACTCAGCCCGGGTTCAAGTTTGTTGCAGTACGTCGATGATATATTGATTGCGAGCTCCACAAAAGAGATGTGTGAGTGAGACACGATTGCGCTTTTGTGTCATCTTGCAACTGAGGGACACAAAGCCAGTCTGACAAAATTGCAATTTGTAAAACAGGAGGTTCACTTCCTGGGACATGACATTTCAGCAAAAGGGAAAACCTTGTCTCCTTCGCGGATTGAGGCAATTGTTTCCCTACCAAAACCTGTGACTAAAAAACAAATGATGTCATTTTTGGGAATGTGTTCATACTGTCATGTTTTCATCCCAAATTATGCTCAACATGTTCAACCATTGATGGACATAATACACGGTAAGAATCTGACTGCACACGATCCCATAACTTGGACGACAGAGGCTGAGCAGGCCTTTGTAAATCTCAAAAAGGCTTTTCAAAGTCCGCCTACCTTAGGTTTACCAAATCCTAATCTCCATTTCACTCAGACAGTGGATGAGCGTTTAGGATGCATGACATCTGTTCTCCTGCAGCCGCATGGAGACAGACTCAGACCTGTAGCCTATTTCTCAGCTAAACTGGACCCAGTTGCTGCAGGACTTCCACTTTGTCTCAGGGCTGTAGCAGCAGCTGAAAAAGCTTTGGCTGCATCTAGGGACATTGTAGGATATGCTCCACTCACTTTGTTAGTTCCACATGCTGTCTCACTAATCCTACTTGAACAAAAAGCTTCACATTTGTCTGCAGCACGATACCTAAGATATCACACATGTCTGCTTGATATGGCTAATGTGACAGTTAAACGTTGCACTGTACTTAACCCAGCTTCTCTTTTGCCTACACCAGACGAGGGAGAACCACACGATTGTCTGGCAGAACTGGAGCAAACATGCACACCTTGTCCAGATCTTTCTGATACTCCATTGGAAAACCCAGATCTCATTTTGTATGTAGATGGGTCAGCATCTCGCTGCCCAGAAACAGGACAGGGACAGGTAGGGTTTGCAGTAGTGTCTGACACAGCTACGTTAAGTGCTAAATCTCTCCCAAAACATTTTTCTGCACAGGCAGCCGAGCTGATTGCACTCACTGAAGCATGTAAGTTGGCTGACAGTTCATCGTTAACCATCTACATGGATTCCAGGTATGCTTTTGGGGTGGTGCACGACTTTGGTGCACTATGGAAACACCGGAATCTTCTGAAATCTGATGGTAGGCCCATTTTACATCATCAATTGATCAATGATCTCTTAACTGCCATCCTACTACCAACACAGGTAGCTGTATGTAAATGCACTGCACACACAGGAGCATTAGATGCTGTCTCTAGGGGTAACACATGTGCTGATGCAGCTAAAGCAGCTGCACACTTGCCCCTATCACTCGACACTTTAGCTCACACTGCAGAAGAACAAATCTCACTTCCAGAGTCTGTAAGTCAGACATGGTTTACAAAGGGCTTCACAACATTTGCAGAAAAATTTTGTAAAGCTTGCATTATATGCGCACAACACAACATTGGCAAAGCAGTGAAGGTAACACAACAGGCAGCACACCAGCCACCAACAAGACCATTTGAACACCTGATGATGGATTTTGTGGAGCTGACACCATCAGAGGGGAAAAAACATTGCCTTGTTATGGTTGATATGTTTTCTAAATGGGTGGAAGTGTTTCCTGCCACAAAACAGACAGCTTCAGTGGTGGCAAAAGCTCTAATGACAGAAATAATTCCAAGATGGGGAATTCCGAGTCATGTGTCTAGTGACAACGGAGCTAATTTTGTAAACTCAGCAATAACACAGATAAGTCTGTTTATTGGAATAAACATCACAACACATTGTTCTTATCATCCGCAGAGCTCAGGGGCGGTGGAAAGGGAAAATAGGACATTAAAAACAAAGCTAGCTAAATGCTGCGCAGACACAGGCCTTCCTTGGACAAAGGCTTTACCTCTAGTTTTAATGTACATGAGGATGCGAAAACGATCTCGCTCCAATCTCAGTCCATATGAGATTTTGTTTGCGAGACCTCCTTATGTAAGGACAGAAGTGCCAAGAGCGCAGATCCCAAACACAACTCTATGTGAACATGAAATGTTGAAATACTGCACTCAACTTTCTTCTTCTCTCTCTACCATAAGAACTCAGGTTTCAGCAGGTCTGCCTAAACCAGCTGAAGGGCAGCTACATAAACTTAAACCTGGGGATTTCGTGGTGGTAAAAAACTTCAGGAGGAGGAATTGGCAATCCAGCAGATGGAGTGGACCATTCCAGATTCTCCTGGTCACACACACGGCAGTGAAAGTAGCTGAGAGAGCTACCTGGATACACGCATCACACTGCAGGAAGGTCCCAGATCCAGGAGAGGGAGGACAGGTTCTGGCAGAACCAACGACAAGTGACGAGCAGGTCCCTGCTGAGTCACCGACGACAGAAATCGATTAAGAGATAGCCTGACAGACGGCGTTTCTGTGCTATCTCTGAACCAACAGGGAAACTGGAGTTTCTCACTGTTTTTCAACACATCACAGGCACAGCGAGACCTACAATACTGGTATCGTGCTGTTAATATTCTTTGCAGCAGCAGGAGTGTGACTGCACATTCCTGAAGAGCACACACACATGCTGCTCAGACACTCACAGCACATTCGTTTGCTTACTAAAAAGCATCAGACATTCCTCTGAGACTCAGAGCAGAGTGCTCAAAAGCACACACACTCAGGAGGAGAGTGCTGTGAAAGCACACATGGAGCAGCCGGATAGAAGAAGGCTGAAATGGTATCCTCCGAGGAGATTCGGGGGGTCCAGGTTTCTAATGTGTATGTTTTTCATTTCTGCATTTGTGGTTTTTACAATTTTGATTGTAGAAAAGTATGATAAACTACTGATTGATGTAACCATTGCTCCTAACATTTCTTCTCCTAATGATACTGACACCCACAAACACACTAGGGACACTAGTGAGGAACATGGTGGGGGAGGGCAACGGCGAGTGACGCGTTCAACACCTTCCACGTCTAGGAGTAGATGGCGTTCAGAGTACAACAGGTACCACAGAGCAAATGTTACTATAATGGTTAACACAACGACTACTCTTATGCTTCAACCATGTGATTATGTGTGATGCGGACACGAGAAAGCGGAGATGGGAGGAGCAGAGGTGTATGTATGCTATGCTCCAGAATACTCTGGATTTAAGACACAGAGAGGACCTGTATGTTCCTCTTGGAAACAGGCTGTTTGGCATACAGGAAGAGCTAATTGGGGCTATGAGGTTCCTAATGACCAAACAAACTTAACTGGTAGACTAGCAATAAAGAAAGTAGATTACTCCACAACAGCAATATTGTTAACATTGAACAATGCTCAGTACACAGACCAAGGCTATTATGTTGTGTGTATTAGGACATTAGGGAGAATTCCCTTTGGCTCTTTTTACCTTGAAGTAACTTCACCTTCCACATCTGACAATACACCACATTTGACTCAGACTTTTGAAAGTTTGTCTAATAGATGGAGTTCTTTTTCTGATGAAAATGATGCATTTTCTACTAATGTATGGCTTGGCCTAATTAAGAAATTCACGCGTGATGTGGGTTATAATGAATCTTGTTATGTTTGTTCACTATTTCCTCACTCACAAAAACAGGCTACTCCAGTAAAACCACACTCATTGAACTTAACTGAAGTTATCTGTGCTTTGACAGCTCTTAAAGATGTGAGGGAAGAGGGGGGGTCAGTATTATTCGGCTTCCTACCAACCTTCACCCTGTGAGGGTTTTGCGAGTCACTTAGTGCGTGCGCCTAACGGTACTATGTTCACAACCAAGAATGAAAAAGCGTCTGATAGCATTGGACAATTTCATCACAGCCTGATGAAAAATTTGTCACATGCACTATGCATTGAAAGACCTCAACCTACGGGTTCTCGGTACTTGGGTGTAACCACAGGTTGTCAACAGACTCTGAACTGTACATGCGCGACAGGTGATTTTGATATTAGCGCATGCCTTGACTCCACACCAGGTTATCTTAATGCTTCCATACTGGACACATCTCTGACTCACATGATGCGTTGGCCTGATGATTCAGGTGCGGGTTCACTCGTAGACTATGTTTGGCTCTGTGGAGATCATTGGTATCAAATTTTGACTCCACTATGGGCAGGAAGGTGTAGTATGATATATCTAACTCCTTCAATCACCGTGATGACGTCTCTTATGCATACAACACACCATTACCCCATGTATGTGCCTACATCTGATGATTCAGTTAGACAGAGACGAGGGGTGACTGGCCCAGGTAACAAATTCGCAGCAGGGATTTTTCCATGGTATGGAACAGTTAACAACGCACATAACATAGATCGGATTCAGGAAAGTCTTGAGAATTTGACTGCGATAATGATTTCAGGATTTGGCGAATTTCCTCCCGCTTTAAAAGCTATGAGAAATATGTTGTTACAACACCAAATGGGACTTGACCTTTTGTTAGCTGCACAGGGAGGGCTCTGCCACATCATTGGAACACATTGCTGCACATTCATTCCAGACATTGAAGGAAACATCACCGACACCTACTTCTGACTAATCTCAAAGCACAGGACGTCCCAGAACAGAATGCAGGATGGGACTGGTGGGCTTGGGTTTTTGAAGGGGGATGGAAGGCTTGGATAAGATTTGTTGCACCAGCAATTACCTTATTGGTTGGTTTCCTGATCTGTGTCCACTGTGTCATTCCACTAATCAAGAAAATGATTTCCTCCATTTTTATGGTAAATATGGTTCAGTATCACGCACTACAGGACACTGAGTCCTCTAACTTGTTTTGTCTTTCTGGGAACGATAACATGGCTGGCGACACTGCTTCTGATATTGTGTGAAACTGATTAATTTTGTTTTATTCTTTTACTTAGATGTGATGCTTGCTATTGTTAAAAAAGGGTTTTATTTTGTACCTTTTTCAAAAACATTTAAGCAATAGAGATGTATAATGTAATATGTTTGAATCTTAAAAGTAAAATTTATTTTGTGTGATTAGTGATTGAAGTGAGGTGGCTCCTGAATGTCTGACTATGTTTGATTGTAAGAAATGTTGAGTCATGTTTAGAAAGGGGGGGGGCATGTCTTTCTATCTCATTGGAGATGCATATATACTGGGTGCTTTTTCTTATTCGTTGAAGAGACCTTTCACACCAGAGCTGCATGTCTTTTGTAAACCGTGTGCTTCCTATATTTGCAAATATAAATAAATACTCAAAGACCAAACTTTGGTTTCATTCTCAGTAACTCTTCATTAGTTTCATTACTTGTGTTTTTAATCTACTCTCCTGCTGTTAACAAGAAAACTTCCACTACAGCGCGCTTTGACTTCACGCACAAGCAGATCAGTTTCTTCTCTCCCTCCGGCTCCATCATAACAGCAATGCTCCAAGGTCCAAACGCGCCTGGCTTTTAAAGGGAATGGGAGATGATCTCTGATTGGTTGATTGCATGTTACGCCCAAAACACCCCTCTGATTAATGAAGACACTAAGTACAACCCCGTGTGCTTAGATCATTAAAATAGGGCCCTTAAAGACACTTTACTTTGAAAGACACCTAACTAAATAGGCACTGAACTCCAAGTTGCTTGCGATGGCAGGCCAGTGCCTTGAATGGCAGCTCGGTGAATATTAGTGTATGAATGTGTGTGAATGGGTGAATGAGAGGCAAATTGTAAAGCCTTTTGTCTGATAAAGTAGAAAAGCGTTACATAAATGCAGGCCATTTTCCACTTGCTGACCATTCAAATAAATAAATGTAAGAATTAGATCCCACCATACCCTGTGAATCAGACTGGTCCTGGGTTGTGAGGTGGCCAGACTTCAGCAGCAGCAGTCTGACTTGTTCTTCATCGTCTTTGTCATTGTCGAAGAGGTGATACGCCCCCGCAAACTGACAAACGACATCTGGAAGCTTTCCTTCCTCTTGAAAGATAAAATCCTCCACTGTCATGCCCTTTAACATATCACCACCAGTGAAGAGCAGGTAACTCTTTTTCAACCCCTCACCTTCCTCTCTCTGTATTTTGCCGTTGTTAAACTCCGTTGTCTTCAGGAAACAAACTTTGAGCTAGCAAGCTACACGCTGAAAATGTCAAGTTTTGAAGAACTTTTTTTGTTCTATGGGGGAATGATTGTAAAGATTTATAAAGAATATGTTAGATCATTTCCTCTCTAACTGGGAGGTATAATAAGAATATGTTAGATCATTTCCTCTAACTGGGATGTTTTGGGACTGGTTGGTGGGATTGCTGTGGACGAAGTACACAGAGATACACTGGTAAGAGCCAATGAGGTTTAACCATTTAGCCTGCTAATTTAAAGCTTTAGTGCGTAGTTTCTGTTGCCCCAATGAGGAATTCTAAGTGATCGCACACCACTTCACACAGTTGCTAGTAGCGTTTATGCCGTCAAATAAAGGACATGGAAGACAGAAAAAACATGGACTCTTCAGAAGAGGTAATTATTTTTTTTAAGTTTCATGTACTCTTAAACCGTTGCTGTCCTTTCTCACCGGTAAAACGGATCACTCGAACTTCTGCGCACGAATGTTGCCAAACAACACCATTTTGTAGACAAAGCCATACTGAGAAATACAGACTGTTTTGTGAAGCTGATAGGCTTAATTAGGTGTCCAATTTTTTTTCTGTGAGTAAAAGTGTTGCTACATCCTAAACCATGCATGGAGGGGCGATGCAATTTTAAAGACTAATCCAGTTCCCTGCAGGGACCTAAGGCACAAAAATCAACACACTTCTACCAGCAGGGGGGCGTTATAATAAAATAACATAGTTTTGCCCCATAACTCCCAGTGTGGCAGTGCTAACCCTGCGCTTTGCCTCTCTGCTCTGTGCCCTACACCGCGGTTTTGCCGGGGATCATGTATAGGCAGCTTAACATGAGCAAATCCAAATTTAAAGCATAGATGTACAATTCATCATAGACCTCACCAAAAAATTTTAACATATGAACCACTTTGTGGCACTTTAATCATGGTGAATCCGTTTTGGCCTATAGCTCCCACATGATACATTGCACATTTAATAACCCTACATCCACACGTTTCTTGAACGAAGCTGAATCCCAAAACGTAGGTCACGCCCATATCAAGCTACCGTATAGCATCATCATAAAGCCCTGACAAAAAAGTTTATTCAAAATTTTAAATAAAGAATTTTGCTCGGTTCAAACTACGAAAATTACGAATTAACACATTTTTGTTGCTAGCTACGGAAATACTAACTTTTGCATATCATAGCCAGATTAAATCCTATCCATGCAAAACTTAAGATTCTTGTTTGGCATGACACTTTGAGGCTTTGGACTAAATGTGATGAAGATTGGCCGTTAGGTGGCGCTACAAATACGAACAGTTTATATGTCATGAAGGGCTTGTGGGATTCGTATGAAACTTCTGAGGCCATGCCTACAATTGTGTACTGATTAATTGAAAAGGGCGTGGCGTATTACACCCTAAAAAACTTGAGAATGTATAAAAGGAATGTAAATGGGAAGTTTGCATTTTCGATTTACTACAGACCTTGCAGCTCACGATATTGTGGGGAGAGGACAATCCACAGTGGATGGTGAGGAGTTTCAGGGGTTCAAGTTCAGGTTAAATGTATGTGTGATGTCTCTCTCTGTGTTTGTTTTGATTTTTATGTTTTATGCTTCTCAAGGCTTAATGAATATGTAGAAAAGTTTTTGGTCATAGCTTAACACCTATGAAAGGGGATGTCTGAGACGGGAAAGGTAAAATTCCTTACATGGAATTGTAGGGGAATGGGTAATACTAAAAAAGTTAAGCAAGTAATGGACAGAATTAAACAATTTCAGCCAAAAGTAGTTTTCTTACATATGACGGCAGGAGATATAGTTGGAATACAGAGGAGATGGCAGGGTCAGGTGTTCTCTAGTTGCTATACTTCAAATGCAAGAGGGGTTATGATTCTAATTCATAAATCCATTCCTATACAGGTTGACAAAATCACTAAAGACCCAGCGGGTAGATTTATAATTGTTCAAGGATTCTTTTTCTCAGATAAAATCAATTTAATTAATATATATGACCCTAATGATAACTCTAATTTTTACAGTGATTTATTTCTCCAAATCTCTAACCTATCAGGGCAATACGTCATAGCAGGTGATATGAATTGCACTTTTGCACTTTGGATATTTGGAGATAACTTAACCCTAACTCAAGAGCTTACTCATGCTACTCTAGTACTTACCAAACATACTCACGTATTGATTATTTTTTAATTTCTGCACTATTGCTCCCCAGGATCTGTGATTGTCAGTACCCTTTGTGTGGTTATCTCTGACCATGCAGCAGTAGCATTAACGTATATCAATAACAAAATGGTGAGCGACCTAAATGGCATCTTCAAACAGGATGGCTCCAGGACCCATTATTCATAGAATTTTTAGGTAAACAAATAGACCTATACTTTGAAACTAACACATCTGAAACTTCAGCATGTATAAGATGGGAAGCATTTAAAGCATTCATTAGAGATCAAATTATAGGCTTTTGTAGTAACAAACAAGAGATGAAACAGTTAGATGGACAGATTACCCAACTGGAAAAAGCTATACATCACAGCACAACTGATAATGCAGGTGATCATAATAAACTACTGTTAATAAGAGCCTGATACAATGAATTGTCAGCGAGTAGAGCAGCCGCAAAAGTTTTGAAATTGAAACTAACTTTTTTATGAACAGGGAGATAAAGCAGGAAAACTACTTGCATGGCAGATCAAACAGACAAACTGAATGAGCTATAACTACAATTGAAGGCCCATCAGGAAACATAATAGATCCAGTGGAGATTAATGAAAGATTTAGAGATTATTATGAAAAGCTGTATAGGTCAGAGTGCTCTCCTAATTTAGAATTTCAAACACACTTCTTAGATAAACTTAACCTACCACAGATTTCTGAAGAAGATAACATTAATCTAGATGAGGAGTTAATATTGAAAGAAATATCAGAAGATATTGATGTGATGACAGCAGGGTAAACGGCGGGTCCAGATTGCCTTCCCATAGACATCTATAAAAAATGTAAAGAAAAACTGCTAAATCCCCTTCTTGAAATGATGTTAGAGGCTGTGGTATATTGACAACCTATAACTTTCTATAAACTTTGCTTAAAGGTATGTTATAAGGGAGTCCTATGAACTCTACATTTACTGAGAACATCTGGAAATTGTTAACATGAGTAGGGGTCCCCCCAAGACAGAAGAGACCTTTTTTGGAGTTGTGCCAGATAACAGGCATCGATTGGTCAGTTATCCGTCCAATGATATACTTACAAAATTACGTCCTATGTTGATACAATGCATAGGATATATACGTTGTGCACACAAAGAAAAGGCAGAATGACTTTTGGAAGAATTTGGGTTGGTCGTTCTCCAAGCTCTCTGCAGGAGTTTGTAAAATTGATGCTGAATCTTTGCTTGTAATAAACCTTTTTATAATCAAGATCAGTGTCGGCGGATTCCTCTTCATACAGCATCACAGCATTACTATTTAAGACACCACAAGGCTTTTCAGGAAGGCCTTCTCCCTATGTCAATGAGGGGAGCATTAATTACATTATTACCAAAACCAGGGAAAACTAATACAAAGTGAAAACATGCATCCAATAAGTCTCCTCAACTCGGACACAAAAATATTATCTAAAGTTTTGGCTAAGCATTTGGAAGTTATACTACCTGGACTGATAAGAGAGGACCAAAATGGTCTCCTACAACGTAGACAGGGATTTCATAATGTTAGAAGGCTTCTCAACATTCTTCATGTCCAGAGGGGCGAACAAGATACTGCCATTCTAGCACTGGATGCCGAAAAGGCCTTTGATAGGGTAGAATGGCCCTATTTATTTCATCTACTGACAAGGTTTGGCTATGGGGAGCGATTTTGCAAGTGGGTTAGATTACCTTATAACAAGCCTGTAGCTGAGGTGCTAACGAATAACATGGTATCCAAACCATTCATCATCTAGAGGCTGCAGACAGGGATCACCTCTCTCTCCACTCCTCTTTGTAATCTCCATTGAGCCTTTTGCAATTGCAGTTAGGAAACATATGGGCATAACAGGCATTACTGTTGGTCAAGTAGAACATAAAATTGCCTTATTTGCAGATGATGTCCTGCTGTTTTTTAAAACACCTCAGTAACTCTATCCCGGCTTTACTTGAACTCATTAGTATGTTTGGAAAGATCTCTGGATACAAGACCCCTATCTGGTAGACTGGATCAAGGATTACCTCACTGACAGGCCACAGTACGTCAGGCTGAAGGACACCACGTCTGACACTGTGTGTGCTGTTAGATCGCAAATGGATAGAGACTGTTTGAGAAAAAGAGACTTTTATTTTGAAAAAGGAAATTGAGACTTTCCAGTCCTCATGCCAGAAATCAGGAAGTGCAGAGTTATTTTCAAGCACATGCAGTGAGAGGCTGTGAAGCACATGTTGTGAGCTGCTGTTGAAAATAGATGAAGTGGGGAAGGACTTTACTTGCTGGGCATTTCCAGGGATGCTACTGGTGAGATAATGGTTTTATGTTGATATCTGCCAATAGTTTAATGTTAAATGCAAATGTTGATGGTGAAATTGCTAAAGTTAATGTAGTTGATTTCTAAATGCCTTGCACTCGTGTTAGTTCATGTAACAGTTTGATAGTGGTAGCATGGGAGTAATACCATGGTAATGACTGTGCTTTTTGAAGTAATGTTGCTTAGTTAAGTTAATGTAAGGTTAAGGAGAACTTTATATTTGTTTGTATTAGGGCCGGGACTCGATTAAAAAAATTAATCTAATTAATTAGAGGCTTTGTAATTAATTAATCGAAATTAATCGCAAACCAGTCATCTGGTGGAGTGTGGGTTGGGTGTGGGTCCTTGTAACTTTACTCGGAGTCGGGCTAACGTCCACGCTAACTCCTATGTGTTTTGCGTTGAGGTGATATTTGAGGCTCGATGTGCTGCGGTGATACGCAAATTCCTTGTTGCATAGCTTGCACACGACCATGCTCTTGTCGACGCTTCCATCCTTTCGTTTTTTAAAACAAAATTTCCCATCCACGGGGCCAAGCAAAGCGGTCTCGTCAGCTTCTTCGTTCATGTTCACTGTGGTTTGTTGTTGTCGGAAGTCAAGAACGCTAGTTGGTGCTCCAGTATAATCGGTCCGTCGAAACTCATTCATTGAAAAACGTTCCGCGGTGCAAAAATAAGTGTGGTTAAAATTATGTTATTTATTTTTTGCGTAATTAATCTTAATTTAAAGTCCCGTAATTAATTAATCTTAATTAACGCGTTAAAGTCCCGGCCCTAGTTTGTATATTTGATAGTAGGCAGTTTTAAGTAATTGCTGTATTTTGTGTTTTGTTTTCTCTTTTCTTGTAAAGGTTTTCAACCTAACCAAATGAAAAACTTCTGATTATTTGCCTAACTACAAATTTGTAACCAAATCTACCTGACAACAAACCTAAGTGAACATGGAAAACTGTCTAAATAAAGCAAAGAAGAAGGAAGGAAGGAGGAAGATTAAAGAAGAAATAGTTTGAGTTGATTCCATTTAACCCTGTTGATGGCCAAGGCCTTTTTCAAGTTTGGGCAGAAGTAAAGTAAAGCCCCTTGAGAACTTGACACTGTGGTAAGCAGCACTGGAGCCCCCCAGGGCACAGTGCTGGCCCCTCTTCTCTTCACCCTGTACACCTCGGACTTCTGTTACAACTCGGAGCTGTGTCACATACAGAAGTACGCCGATGACACAGCCATAGTTGGGTGTATCAGGGGTGACAGAGAGGAGGAGTATCAGAGTCTGGTGGGGGATTTTGCTCTCTGGTGTCACACTAACTGCCTACAGCTCAACACCTCTAAGACAAAGGAGCTGGTCAATGACTTTGGGAGGTCCAGACCAAGACCGCGACCAGTCCTGCTAGAGGGAGCTGAGGTGGAGGCTGTGCAGTCATACAAATACCTCAGGCTGTGGCTGGATAATAAACTGGACTGGACAACACACACCAGCCACCTGTACAGAAAGACGCAAAGCAGGTTGTACTTCCTGAGGAGACTGCGGTCTTTCAATATCTGCAGCAAACTGCTGTTGATGTTTTACCAGTCTGTGGTTACCAGCATCCTCTTCTACACTGTGGTGTGCTGGGGGGGCAGCATATCCAAGAAGGACACCTCCAGACCAGGGTCGGCTTTGTGGTCGACATGAAGCTGGACTCACTGGTGACGGTGTCAGAGAGGAGGACACTGGACAAACTGCTGGACATTACTGACAATGCCAGCCACCCCCTGCACACCGTCATCAGCAACCAGAGGAGCCTGTTCAGTGGAAGGCTGCTCCTTCCCAAGTGTAGGACCAACAGACTCAAGAACTCCTTTGTCCCTCATGCCATCATACTCTACAACTCCTCACTCGGGCGGAGGAGGAAATAGGGTAAAGAGGACAGAACAGAACAGGAAGGGAAGGAGTGGTAGCCACTCACTCACTCAATCATTCACTGTGCAATAAATTAATAATCTACTCACATACATACCTGGACACTCTAACTACTCTTAACTGCTAATTCATGCTAAATGTCATTTAGTCACTGTATAATAACACAATGCTTTATTTACTTTATTTATCTATAGTTTTTTTGTTTTACTGTTTGTTTATTTATTTACTTTTTGTTTACTTCCTATTTATAGCTAAAAGTTTATTGTTATTGTTATTCTTATACTGTATTTTCTATACTGTATTTTTATACCTCTAAGTGTTTGTAAGCTGAAATCTGCTGCTGGAAATCTAATTTCCTTGCGGGAGTCATCCCAAAAGCATCAATAAAGAGAAGTCTAAGTCTAAGATCAGTAATTCTAAAAGCATGCTTATGTTACTGAATAAGGGAGATGGAGACCAGACAGGTCCGTGTACTTGGTGGCCAACGGATTTTCGTTTTGAAAGGAAAAAAACAAAAACGAAAAACGGCCAGTTTCCCAATTACCATTAGTAAATAGGAAAACAAAAAACGGAAAACAACCCATTATTCGTTTTTTGTTTTGATATTAAAAAACGGAAAACGAAAAACAATCTCGTTATCCGATTGTCTTTGATGTATTTGTAGATGGAACTCGGAAATTAAAATGTGTGTATAAATCTTATTCCTTTGTCAGTACCCGATCCGTACCGCCTGTAAAATCCGTTCTGTGCACTGCCTGATCAGTTCTACGCTTGCGCGAACACCGGCAAACTTCACAGCTCTATGCACGCATTGGCGGCCGGTTACCGGAAGAAAACATTAGACAGTGACAGTAGACCGTTATGATGGCAGAGATGAAGTTTACAAGGTGTTTGCTGGAGTTGCCTAAAGTATCTGTTAATGATATACGGAGGGTCGTCTGGCCATCCAGTACAACACCATGTAGCAAATTAAATAAAGGCTTCAAATTTTACGTTTCGTCATTTCTTTGCAACTTTGAAGGTAATTTGCTAACGCTAGCTAGCCTGAGCTAGAAGCCTTGCTTTGGTGTTATAAGTCATGACTCCGTCCTGCTTCAGGTTAACCATGTTTTAAATAAAGTTTAAGCATGTGTATACCTCTCACTTCATGTGTTTGTACTTTTATGAAAGTATCAGGTAAAAACAGGGCTACAAATGAGATCTCTGTGAGAGACCAGCATACTCCTAGCAAACTATTATGTAGCTCAATGCTGGACATTTCACCCCTAATTCCGGTCACTTTACTGTAATTGTATTTGTTTAGTATTTGGTTTAGAACCCTTTATTGGTGTTTTTTTTACTGTTCAAAGTCCTGCTACATACGTACATAGCTAGCTATATATGCTCCACTATGTCGCATTAGCATGCAGCTACAATAGTTAGCTATGAGTATGCTAACGTTAGATTGTAGTGGAACGAAGCAGCACTTTCTAACGTCAAAAATCACAGATAAAGGCTTCTGAACCAAACACTACACAATCGGACATGTTTCAGCAGGAATGTGACCCGGAATTGGGGAGAATTTAACAACATTGCCAGCTAAGATGACTGTTAGCATGTAGCTACTATAGTGTTTACTGCCGTTAGCATGTAGCTACTATAGTGGTATACAGCAGTGGTGGCTGGGAGAGCTGTCATCCCAACTTCAAAAGGACACTTATGTATGTTTACACTTCATCGCATTAATAATAGACAGTCTATGGTTATTAGTCAAGACGAAGTATTAAAGGTAAAAACATTAACGTAAACAACACAACAACGATGTCGCTACACGGTTTTGGATCAGTGACAAGTTTTGAATGTTTGTAGCTATGACTATTGTATAATAAGGATTTAATAAAAAAGTAATGTTTGGTCGTAAAGTGTTGACACACGTTACTTATATACAGTCTATCGTGCAGGCAGAACGGATCGTGTACCAACAGTTACAAATCGCACAGGGACATTGTTAGTTTTCTACTATGTAATTATGCGCATGCACAGAACGGATCTTACAGGCGGTACTGGCCAATAAATGCTATTGAAGGGCGGGTCTTGGCGTGGCGGGAGTAACTTCCGGGTCACGAAAAAAATACCAATGCAAAATTAAGGAATACGACTTATACACACGTATTTTAATTTCCGAGTTCCATCTACAAATACATCAAAGACAATCGGATAATGAGATTGTTTTTCGTTTTCCGTTTTTTAATATCAAAACAAAAAACGAATAATGGGTTGTTTTCCGTTTTCCTATTTATAATGGTAATTGGGAAACTGGCCGTTTTTCGTTTTTGTTTTTTTCCTTTCAAAACGAAAATCCGTTGGCCACCAAGTACACGGACCCAGACCAACCATGATTCATCCATTTTTAATACAACGGATTGCTTTAGATATCTGGGCAGGAAGATGGTACCAACCCTTGAGAATATTGTTTCAGTAAATTATGACCCTCTATTAGAAAATATTTCTAATTCCATTTAAAGATGGACTTCTTTACCCATATCCCTAATACATCGTATAAATATTTTGAAAATGAATATTCTGCCCAAGCTCTTATACCTATTTCAAAATATCCCGTTGGTGCCTCCTAAACACCTTTTTCTAAGACTGAATAAACTATTTATGATTTTTATATGGAACAACAGACATCCTAGACTCCGCCTTTCACTTCTCTATTCACTATATGATAGAGGGGGGCTTAAATGTCCTAACTTGCAGTGGTACTATTGGGCTGCCCAACTTAGAACCATTATATTTTACTTTTCTTCCCAAGCTACTCCCTCTTGGATGGATATGGAATCATCTTCAATCACATCAGACCTGCCTCTAAGCTTGTATCTATACTCCTCAGAACTCAAGACCTTAGAGAAAACATCTCTAACCCAATAGTCTTAAATATGATAAATGTATGGTATGAAATTAAGAGGTATTTAGGCATTCCTAATTCCTTGTCGTGTTATAGTCCCATCTGGGACAATACAAGGTTTAAACCAGATCAACTGGATGCAGGTTTTAAAATATGGGCAGAGAAAGGGATTAAGATTGTAGCGGATCTATATTCATCCAGTAAACTTATGTCGTTTGAGGAAGTGGTTTGTACATTTGATATATCTAGACAACATTTTTTTAAATTCTATCAAATAAGGAATTTAATTTTCTCTTCTCAAAATAACTCTATAGATATGCCATCTTTGTCAATATTAGAGAGGGAAGTGGTAAAAGATTGTTATAGCAGAGGCTTAATATCACTACTATATGGCATTATAGTGTCAGGATCCCAGGACTCCTCAGATAACAAACTTGAAGTATGGAAGAAGGATTTAAAAGAGGACATCCATGTGAATGATAGGATGAAGACGTGCAAGGAAGCTCAAACCCAAACAGTAAATGTCAGACTAAAACTATTGCAATATAAATGGCTGATGCAAACGTACATAACTCCCACCACGTTACACAAATATAACGAAAATATCCCGGACACGTGTTAAATGTATTACATTTAAAGGCACTCTATACCATTGCATTTGGGAATGTGAACATATAATGAAATTTTGGAAGGATGTGAAATGCATTATAGATAAAATCCTGAATATCAATATACCAATTTCTGTGAAATAATTTATATTACATTTATACCCTCTAAACATGCCACTGAAAAGTAATTAATATGCATTCATAGACATGTTACAAGCCAAGCGTTTTATTGCTTTACAATGGAAGAACATAAAGGCGCCAAGTATAGGTAACTGGCTGAAAGAAATGGCAGTAAGTACGTCTATGGAAAAGGTAACTTATATTGTGAAAGGTAAATATAGGAGGTTTGAGGAAATCTGGAATCCTTTATTATTTCTTGAACATGGTGGAAATGACGTACCAATGTCTGATTGAGAAGCTGTGTCAAATATATAATAAGATGTGATGAGAAGCTTTTAGTTATTGTTACCTCTTTTGTAATTATTACTCTTGGTGTCTCTGTCATTTACATTTGTGTTTTCCTTGGATGTCGAATGTGTTTTGTATGTATGTGCAGTGATTGTTTTGTTATGTTAAAAATTAATAAAAAAAATATTGAGGAAAAAAAACATGTTTCGTGTAAACCAATAAACTCAGTTCTGCTTTGAAACATTCTCTCTGAAAAAACCTTTTAATAAAGTTCTACTCAATCAGCTGTTTCTTCCGTAAAAATGCAAATCACTCAAAACTGAAAGTATAAGAACTGAAAAATAACTCTGCTGCAAAACTCAAAACAAAATTAATAAAACATATATAATGTATTCCTACGGAGAGATTTACCTGCTCAGGTGTAAAAAAGATCGACTGAAGAAATAAACAATAAAAACCAACTCACCTTAAAACAACATGGACGAGTCGACAATTTCTCTACTGCTTCTCAACAGCTTTTCTCTTTGAGGAAATGTGCATACAAACACCCTGATCACATTTCAAAATAAAAGCTCCACTTTTATTAAAAAGTACTAGAATATTTTACTAAAGAACTTTAAAAAAGTACATTTTTAAAGACATGTACTTTACTTTAAAAATGAGTCATTCAATATAAATATAAAGCATATCATATGAATTAAAAGTGTGTTGTACCCTTACAGGCAATGATAAGTGTTGATGCGTGGGTCAATGATCAGCTCCAAGTATTCCTGCAGTATTCCAGTCCCATCTGTATCCAGATTTAAACCTGTTTCCTCATAGAGTCAGGACTAACTGATGCTGTGCAGACAGACTGTCTCAACGCTTCAGACTCCTGTTCAAACACGCTGCTTCTGTTTCTCTCTGTGAGGGACTTGTTGTCTATGACCTTTATTTTGAAAAGTAGGACCATAATCTTTGTTTTTCCTTCTTTTTAAAGCCTTACCTTTTCCTCAAACCTCCATTTTGTTTGTTTAAATTTAAAATGGCGCCTCTGTACAGCACTGCTTTCACTCACAGACAAGGTGTACGAGGAAACATTTGTCTGTTAAAGCTGGAGACACAAAGCTCTAATATTCATTATTCAGAATAAGCTGGCTCATAGTTATTGGATCATATAAATGATATACATGTATGTGAAGTATATTAAATTGTATCAACAAATACATCAGGACAAATGTTGCAGCAGTTTATTCTGTTTTACTGATGACTAGTTTATTGTTCGTAGGCAGTGTGGTGGAAAAAAAAACAATCAAGACAAAGAACAAAAATATGAATATAAAAATATTGGTAACAAATGCACGTGTAATGTAAAAAATTTAGCTATGAAAGTAATGATAGGCAGACCTGTTTTACATGATACAGGCTCTAATTTCAAACCAAATCAGAGATCAGTTGTTTATAAAAAGGTTTAAAGATTACAACATTTACAGAGTTGAAATTTTTTAATTTTAAATCACTATAATGCAGTTTACATATCACTTATAGTTTATCCACCATATTCATATCTATCTCCAGCTGTCTGAATATGTCTAGTATTAAAGATATATTAGGTAATTCTTTTTCCAAATTATTTTTTGGGCATTTTTAGGCCTTTATTGACAGGACAGCTGAAGACATGAAAGAGGAGAGAGGGGGGAACGACATGCAGCAAAGGGCCGCAGGTCGGAATCGAACCCTGAACCGCTGCGCCGAGGACTAAACCTCTATATATGGGCACCTGCTCTACCAACTGAGCTAACCGGGCGCCCGTTATGTAATATTTCTAACATGTTTGAGCACTTTAGGATGCACACAAACTCAGAATTTTGCAGCCATGTTCAAACTAGTAATTATTTTGATTATCGATTTGGGCATGGGCATCAACTGAGGTGTCTGCGGCAGGGACTGCGCAGTGTGACACTGAAAAAGTTACAAAGTTGCAACACATGAAGCTAGAATTTAATCAATTTAAATTTTTAACTTAATTGTAACACAAATGTCTTGACTCTGGGGGAGAAATCTGAACGATCACTGAGATTTTTAGTCATTATTGGATGTTTTCTCTGTGCTGCTGCAGACAGTGCGTCACATAGATATAGATACAGAAGATACATTCCTAAATTCTAAATCACTTTTCCTGTAACTTTAAAGCTCTAAGGGGTTAGAACAAAGTTTAGACAAACAATAGTTACAGAGTTGGTAAAGATGAACACAGTAAACAGAGCAGAAGCTTTTAAGAAAGTAAGTTCAGCTTCAGCTTCTCATTGAACTGGGAAAGAACTTCATTGAAGGAGTCAGTCGGCATCGTCTGCTCCACAACATGACGGACTCCGCTCTCTAAAACATGATAATACCTCTTCACCTCCTGCAGCTCTGACTGCAGTCTCTTCTCCACCTTTTGGTGCTCCTCTACAGCTTCACTCAGCTTCTTCTCGTACTCTGACTTCACAGATTTGATTTCTTCCTCCAGTTTCTTCTCGTAGAACTCTCTGAGTTCGGTCTCTCTCTGACGCAGCATTTCCACCGCCCCTTCGTAGATGTTGTTGGAGTAAAACTGTCCTCCGTTGGCACCAACCATCTCCTCCACCTTCTCTAACAGATCCAGGACCTGTCTACGATTGTTGATTTTGAGGTTGTTGAAGATGTGGTATCTGTTTCCTGTCTTCCTCAGGATCGTCTGCAGCTCTGGTCCAGCCTCCTGCAGCATCTGTTTGACGTCTGACGTGACTCTGTCTCCGTGTGTGAAGAGGATGATGGTGTACTTCCAGGCGTCCTGTCCAAACATCTCCTCCACCTGCCTGACGGCGTCTCTTTCCTCCGCTGTGAAGGACCCCACCTTGATGACCAGCAGGATGGCGTGGGGCCCCGGGGCCGACATGTTGATGCATTTGGAGATCTCTCTCTTTACATAATCATCAGCTTGCGAAGTGTCAAAGAGTCCAGGAGTGTCAATGATGGTCAGCTGCCGGTCCAACACCTCGCCTGTCTGCTTACAGCAGTGTCTGGTCACTGAGGAGAGAAAACACATTTAGTCATGTGCTTTATTACGATGATGGTGGCAGGGTAATCACTAGACCCAAACAGAATCTGCAGATTGTTTTTTTTTTTTTTTTACAGTTTTCAGCGGTAATCCGGAAAGAAATGTACTGGTGTTAAAATTCTGAGTTTTTTTAGTTGTTTAAAATCTGCGGAAAATTTTGCAGAATTCTGCAACGGAGATTCTGTCTGGCACTGGTGATCATACAAACCCTTTTCATATTAACATCTCAGCCAAACACATATACACAACAGGTGAGCAATCCAGCCTCTGTCTGGCCTGCAGAGTGGTTGATGTGACGTTTTGTGCCAAAGAACAAAAGCATTAGAACCAACCACTTACCAGAAGAGTGTGAGTATTTGTGTTACCTGACAAGTGACCGACAGCTGCACTGAAGGCGTCTCTTCCCAGTATGGTGTTTCCACTGGAGCTCTTTCCTGATCCAGTTTTTCCAACGAGAACCAGCCTCAGGTCTGACACTGGCACACAGAGGAAATGATTAAACCCATGTGTGAAGAAGATCTTGTATACATGTTCTACCTCTGTTTATTTTGCTTCAATACGTATGCTTTAGTTTTTATTCTGATTTATCATTTGCTCAGTCCCGCCTACTGTTTACTTCTGTTAGCCGGTCAATCAATCTCTGTAGTAATGGGTGTAGGCAATAAGCTAATGTATATGGCGATGGTAATTAACCTGTGACAACTAGCCTATATTAAGTGCAATGTGTAGTAATGCTTTGCATATGTACAATGCATTATTACTTTGTAAAATGGTGAAAGTTGCCCCTAAAGAGCTGAGTGAGTAATAATGTGACAGGATGTGTGCGTGCGTGTAGAGTGAGTGATGGTGATTATCTTCAGAGTGAGTAGTGACTCTAGAGTCACAGTGAGAGAAACAAAGAGTCTCCCCTGTTCTTTCTGACCACGGTGGGAAATCTCGAGCAGGAAAATGCAACTCTACCCAGCCATGGCCGAAGGGACCAATCAGTTGTTTTGGTCGGCGTCGCTGCAACGTGAAGTTACATTTTATGAGACGTGACATGTTTTCAATAAAAATAGTATGATGATTAGCTTCTCTGCATTGGCTTCCAGTAAAATCCAGCATTGAATTTAAAATCCTTCTCCTGACCTACAAAGCTCTAAATGGTCAAGCTCCTTCATATCTTGAAGACCTCATAGTACCTTATTGTCCCACTAGAGCACTGTGATCCCAGAATGCAGAGTTACTTGTGGTTCCTAGAGTCTCTAAAAGTAGAATAGGAGCCAGAGCCTTCAGCTATCAGGCTCCTCTCCTGTGGAACCAGCTCCCAATCTGGGTCCGGGGGGCAGACACACCACATTTAAACTTACAAGAGTAAACTTAAAACTCTCCTCTTCGATAAAGCTTATAGTTAGGGAGTGAGGAGTTGCAGCGTTTGACCCGCAGGGGAGGGTGTATAGCTGGAGGACACGGCACCCCTTCTCTTCTCTGCTTCTCTTCATAGTCGTCAGATTCATCTACCAACCCTTATAGAACTGGCTCAGGTTCACCTTGCACCAGCTCTTAGTTATGCTGTTATAGTTTTAGACTGCCGGGAGACTTTCTTTGACACACTGAGCTCCTCTCTCCTCTCTCTTTCCATCTGTGTGCATCCATGTCCCAGAAATGCTTGTTACTAACTTAGCTCTGGGGAGCTTATTCCCCGGAGTCCTTATGTTTTATCACCTCGCAGTTTTCCTTGGATTAGGGTGACACCTAAATCATGGTTGCAGCTGTCGCCATGGTCCTGCTCTGGCATCGGCTTGTAGCAGATGCCCTGCTACACCCTGCTCCACCCTGCAGTGACCTGCTACGTCCTGCTACGCCCTGCAGTGCCATAAACCAGTCCCTCCAGAAAAACGTCAATGCAATGCAAATCAATGCATAATCAGCTAAAGTCTGCATATTTATGCGGGGGCCGCATTTTTTCAAATACGCCGCACTTTCGCCGCATAAATTGCCGATTTCCACGCAAAATATGCAGGGCTTGCATGCTTTCATAATCCCCGCATTTTCGTTGCAAAAAAGTCCCATATATCTTAGCAGAAAGATGAAAAATGTTGCATTTACTTCACACAGGAGCAGCTGTTTCCCCCTGTTGCTATGGGAACGTTATGAAGTGACGTAATTACGCGACGTGAACATCATCGAAAAGCTGCAAACCCCGCGATGAAGCCATGATGAAACCGCAGTTTTTAAAAGTTCCCGCAATTTCATCACCTAAAATTGCATAAATATCCCGCATATTCCATCACATTTTTTAAGAAAACGTGCCGCATAATCAAGGATTTTAGCCCAAAACTATCACAAAAAAACTCCTACTACTATCGCATTTTTCTGGAAGGACTGATAAACTACTACGACTACTATTTCTAGTCATAGTTCCATTATCTTTATTGTGACTATTATTGCCACTGTTCATCACACCCCCAACCGGCACCGTCAGACACCACCTACCAGGAGCCTGGGTCTGTCCCAGGTTTCTCCCTAAAAGGAGTTTTTCCTCACCACTGTCACACTGAATGCTTGATCTTGGGGGAATTACTGGAATTGTTGGGACTTTATAAATTATAGAGTGTAGTCTAGACCTACTAAAGTGTCTCGAGATAACGCTTGTTATGATCTGATACTATAAATAAAATTGAATTGAAATTGAATTGATGACAGTGAGCTGCCCAAGTCATGTGTGAAACACGGCTTATGAGTCTTAGAGCAACAGTCACCAAGGCTCATTGGTACTGTCACATTTAGAGCCATTTCACATATCAAAATTATTATGATCAAATAAATGATAAAATGTTAATGTGTCACACTAAAGTGTTAAAGTTTTTCTTTAAGCAGTGGGACTGATAAAAGGTTTCAAACCTGTTGGAGGTTCATCTCTACTTCGTCTTCTGCTCCTTTCTGTAGGAGAGAGAGAGAGAGAGAGTGCTTTACTATTACATTAATAATACAGAATTTTTTTTTTTTTAAATTACAAATTGCTGACAACCACAAGCAACATAGAACAACCGAGGATGAACAGTTGGACCAGTTATGTGATGATGACCTGTTAGTGGCTGTTTGCTAAATGTAACAGATGATTTGAAAAAAAATATCTAGGTGGCATGTGTCACATAGCTCTCCGCTGTGAGCACCGTCCAGCAGAGAGCTACAATTCAGCAGAAGAAAGAACTTACAACACACTAGCTAGTGCAAAGTTGGCACCAACAAGTTACAGTTTTTCTCAGTTGTTTACACCCAAATACTGGTACTTGAGACACAATGACCACAACATGTAACTCATGCACCAACCCCCTCAACCAATTCTGATAAACTACAAGCACAATTCCTGCTTTACAATCAAAATTACAATCTACTTTTCCCTGCTGGCTAGCTCAGCTAGCGTCAGCTAAATAGATCATTCAGCTTGCTCAGCTAGCTAGCTAGGATTGCATATAAACCCAGCTTCATACAGTGTTTGCTTTATGATAGGGCTAAAATAAAATAGTCATGTGACTAGACTGTGCTGTTGGACTGATTGACTGAAGTGTGAGATTATAGCAGGTTGCAGAGCATTTTGTAGGCAGCTCGGTAACATTCCATTTAGGGAAGGAGGGTGTGTTGTTGGGTAAACTAAAGAGTTTGTCTTTGCAGGTGCCATTCTCAACTACATTGTAGCTTTAGACCAAGCTTCTTTATCAACCCCTGACCAAGAACAGCAGGTGCATCTGTTTCAACTCCTCCATATTTCATAGGTCATATTTTCGTTTTCTTTTCATAAACATTAGCCTGTGATTAGTCCACGATCACAGAAACAGAATGGTCCTGCACAGGGGTGTTTCTAGGACTTGAGGAGGTTCAGGGATTAGCCTTAGATTAGGGATTTAAATAAACTGAATGTAGTGCAAAATATAGCTTGTTAATAGCCAGTGTATGTTCATTTCAGCTTCCAGTTTGTAGCTGTAAGTTAGATGGCACCAACATTTGGTCTAATCATAACTGGTCTGGAAACCCAAAGACCAGGGTTTTGTTCCAGATCTGTGTGGGACCTATGATGAGGGGTCTGGGGGTCCTTCCCTGAACATGTTGACCATTAAATAATTCATTTCCTGTATTCAGGTGAATTTTTATGCACCTATTTTTACTTTTTTCTGAATCAATTTATGCTGGGAATATCTTCATGTAAAGGGAAACATAGATTATAATCCAAATATAAAAACATAATGGAATATTTAGCAGTAAGGCTCTCAGGCATTCTGTATTACTTTATCTATTTATTCTCCTGTAGATCAACTTTTCTAATTATATCTGAGTCAGCACACATGTAGTCTAGCATCATTTACTCCTCCCTCCTCTTTTGCTTCTTTTATTGAGGAAGAAACCTCCTCAAATGTGCATTATTCACCTCAATGATACATTAATTCATTATAATGGATTAATAAAGCCCTGGACTGTAATATTTCAGATGTTTGAGCAAGATTTCTGCTCATGTTCAAAACTTTGTGCACATTCAAAATACAGTATATCTGTGTTCTCTGAGGTTTGGAGGAGTCGTGATATTATAAAAATAAAGTGATAATAGGCTATTACAAGAATAAAGTCACTATATTTCAGAAAATAATCTATACCTGCACCGTAGCCTGCTGTGCATTACGTGATATCTCTGCTGAGACGGTAGATCTCAGACCTCCTGACAGACTCACAGCCCCGTTTGGGTCTCTGGTCTCTGAATGAGACAAAGTTTAGGGAAGAGGCTGAACACTGCTCTACATCGGAGGTGGAAAACCAAAACTACGGCAGAAATACACAGAGCTCAAACGGGACACATCTGCTGCAGCATGTCCACAGCAGAGCGCGTCCTTTATAAACCTGAAGCTGTACAGCTTTTTACAGTGAGAGAGGACACTAAGTGATGCACAGGTCTGCTTCAGACAGAGCTCCATTTGTTTGAGTCTGAACCATAGACTGGTTGCTAGGTGATAGCAACAAATACAGCATGGTCGGACCCTGCACGTAGCTGCCCGTTCTATTCGTCTCAGAAAAATAAACTGGACAAAGTTACAGATACCAAATTCTTTGGTTCTACCATGAGTTCACAACAAGAAAATGTAAGAACTGTGAGTGCGTTGGAAAATACTTTTCTTCTTAATTTGCATGTGCCGTTCTGTTTTTTTTTTTATTCTATTATACTTATTTTTGTAAAAGGAGAGAGGCAGAGAGATCCGGGGCTATTCATAAAACATTCGGGGCTGTAGCCCTGGCAAAATCAGCTGACGCCGCCTCTGGTCCTGTAGTATTTACTTTAACTTTTTCTTCTTATTTAGTTTCTGTCCAATGGCCCAATCTTTTATATTTATATTGAGTAATGTTTCATGTTCAAGTAGCTTTCTTTATTCTAATTTTTTTTTATAAACCTGTTTGAGGAAAATATCTGTTGCATTTCTTGACATAGAGGAGCCTCATTGTTAACTTTTTTTAAATCATTTTCTGAAGCTTTAAATTGTTTGGGTCAACTTGAGATGTTTAATTTGAATTTGAGAAGGTTTTTACAGATTGATGACGAAATAGGGGCCCCCAAACAGCATCTTGCATAGAGCCTGCCAAAAGCTAGAAAAGTTATAGCCTGCTTTTCTTTTACAATAAACAAATGTTTTATTTTTATTTTTGTTTTAATAATATTGTTTTTAACTGTTTAACTGAACTTAATCAGTCAACATTCGTATTTTTGGTGAAACGGCTAATTCACTGGACCCTGTAAATGGGATACTCCAAAACCCTGATCATACCGAGTTATTAACTCCACTACATGTGCGTGTTTACATGGACGTTAATAAACGGTTAGGAAGCTTTTGATCATAATGGACATGGTGTTTCCATGCTCACATAAACAGGATCCTGATGTCCATGTGAACACACTTGTTGCTGTATACAGACAGAGAGAAGGGAGGGCGAGAGCTTGTAGTTAACCCTGCCATGCTGGGAGAGAGAGAGACATTACAGACAGACAACTGGTATCTTTGAGCGGAGGGACGTGACTCACGGGAAGCTAAACTGACAAGCTTTTCACGGCGAATTTGATTTGACCACAACTTCCTCTTTATCTGCTTTTCTCATCAGAAACGTATAGCCTTTTGGATCAACAAATAACCACACTGATTTGATTTCTGCACAAGTCATCTGACTGAAGGACAGTTTAATAGCAATCCAACAGCTCTGCCTTTCCAACAGCCCATGTTAGTTCATCAGCGAGACCTTCCTGCGCCAGTTGGTCAGTTCAAAGTGAAAGTAACACTGACATGACAATAACTAATGATTCACATTCATTTAAACACGTGTAGAACTGCTGTCGGCACACATTACTGCAGAGATGTCCATGACGTCTGTTTAAAGTTTAGTTTGATCGTATATGAAGTCGAGATTACATTGTTAAGACCAAGACCAGAAAACTAAACTTCAGAATTCATTCAGACACAAACTATTTGATATGTCTATATTTATATATTAATGCAGTTGAATGTGATCGTATGAAGTCGTGATTACATTATTAATAAAGTTTATTCAGACACAAACTATTTAACTCACTGAGAGCTTCAGGTTCCGCCATCTCCGCTGCCGTGAACGTCTCCTGTCTCTCCTCAGATTCTGGTCTGTCCAAACACAAAGGTGTTCATCACAGAGACAGGACATCATCTTCCGATCCAGACCTTCAAAATAAAAGTCACATTGACTGAAGCATGTCCTAAAAAACAGCTTTGTGAGGACAGAGGAGAATGTGGAGCAGCAGAAATGTGTGTGGAAGAAGACAGAGACAGCAGCTCTTCACAAACCTTCATATCTACAGTAAAAAAGAGAAGATCCCGTGTTTTAATGTGGTAGGACCCGCCCTCCTTCCTGTCGTTAGTGAGTTATATTGTCGTAGCTCGACGTTTGCGAAAGGAGGAAGCAGCAGCGGAGAATAACGTGGATCAAGCTCGATCTGTTTTAATGTGAGTTTGTCTTAATGTTTGTATGCATATATAATTTATTACATACTCAGTATGCATAGGCTATATCCTATAGGCCAGTTCTATATAATCAGCTAGTCGTGCTTGGGCTTGCAGACCGTGGTCAGAAAGAAAGGTGAACTCTTCTGTTCTCTTCACGCAGAGAACCCTTCACCCAGCAGCAGCTGTTCTGGAGGAGCGTTCAATCTAGAAACTCCACTGGACATTCACTTATATATATATATATATATATATATATTTATTCACTGCTTAACTTAAACACTTACACCTGCACTTTCGACCAGACTCTCTGCGGGCGCACGCACACAGACAGACAGACACACACACACACACACACACACACACACACACACACACACACACACACACACACACACACACACACACACACACACGCACACACACTACGTACTTGCTCTGTGATGGGCGAAATTGAACGAATTAATCTTTTTGAATAAACTTTTTTGGTACCGGTATGTAGCCCACCAGGGCAGCCTGTTGAACAGTTTACATTGTTTTGGTCGTTTTTCCTGGATATTTGTGCGTCTTTCATAAAAGTAAACTAGTCTACAAAGTTAAATGGTTTCTTCCATTTAGTCCAGTCATGAACAAGACTGATCAATGATTTGTTGCTGTGTTTTAGTAGTTAAAGTAGTGTTGTGATGTTATATACGCAGCAGGAAGCCTTGACAGGGAGTCTACTTGAAAATTGTCCAGATGCTCTACTGCAGCCTTTGTTAAAAATGTTGTACCAAGGCCTAGTAATGTTTGGCCCTCATCCCATGGGGCCCACTTATGTAATTTTGCGGGAAAGAAAGAAAGAAAGAAAGATTTAATTGATTATTTACAGTTATAATAATAGATAGCCCAGAGGTAACCCCCCCTGGTGAGACGGCACAGCCATCTGGACCAGTGTTGGGCAAGTTACTTTTAAAAAGTAATTAGTTACAGTTACTAGTTACTTCTTCCAAAAAGTAACTAAATTAGTTACTCAGTTACAAATTATGAAAGTAACTAGTTACTTCAGAAAGTAACTATTGCAGTACTTTCAAGTACATTTTTAGATGCTCAAATGTGACCCCACCTCCACCTACCCCTCTTTAATGGAACTTAAAATACATGTGCATGTTCAATTAGTTATGATAAATCTGATGGAGATTTGACCAGCTGGTGACCAGAATTGGCCGATTTTCACTGATCGGCCATGACCGGCGACCTGCCGCTCAGTCTGACATATGCCGATTTTATGCCGGTCAAATTCACTCAGGCGCCGCATGATTTACATCATGCAACATCAGCACCACACATGCACACGCACCGCCGCTCAATCAGCTGTTTATAAAATGTCATAAAGTCGTAATTATACACGGCTAGGCAGAGCTGTCAGCTGCTCTCTCTCTCTCACTCTCTCTCTCCTCTGAGGCTGAAAAACGGGAACATGAAAACCGCTCTCACAGCTACAGTTTATCAGAAAATAGCGTTGGGCACACTGACTTTGATGCATTTACTGTTTATCAGACCCCAGCTGAGACAAGAAGCTAACGTTAGCGAACGCTGCGGTCCCTCTGCCTCTGACGCCCTGCTGCAGGAGACGCTGTATTAAAAAAATAAAATAAAAAAGAGACGCTGTAGTCCTCTGACACGTTGTGTTAACGTCACTGTTTAAAACGCTTTCCAGGTTAGTGGGTACTGCTCAAAACCAACATTAAAACATAGTAATGTTCCCTCTGCGTTTAGTTTTGTTGCTAAACTGAAAAATGAGCAGTGACGTTAAATCATCTGTTTCAGGTAACAGCTCACTAGGGTACCGGCTATTTGCTGGATTATTCCGAGGTAACCGTCGGTAACTAACGTTAGCAGATAAGCCCGTTGGTAGTGGTCATATTATACACAATGACACATAAAACAAACTTGCTAAAAAAGGAACTACACCTGTTTTCCCTGTTTTCATTCATACAGAAGTTTAGTTTGCTAAATATATCACATTTCTTTAGTTGATATTGATGTGAAAAGAAGGAAATGGTTCTAACATTGCTCTTTAGATGTGTGTGAATGTCCCCCACCAGGAGTAATTTATATAGTTCTATTTTATAGTGATCCATTATCTGTTCAACACATGTTCTATTAAAGAAAAGATAGAAAATAAATATGTGTGTGAGCTGTAAAGTGGTTAGAAAAAATGAAATCAGAATCAGCTAAAATCGGTATCAGCTGCTAACTCAAAGAAAATCAGAAATCAGAATCAGCCTAGAAAGTTGTAATCAGTGCATCTCTAAAATCTGAATATTATAATGAAATGGACACTTAATACTAGGGCTGTCAGCATTAACGCGTTATCGCGATGCGATTAAGGGCAGAGCATAACGCGTTCATTTTTTTTAATCGTATTAATCGCATGTCTCCATTTATTAATTTCTGTTCCACCTCCCTGGGCTTGGCGTGGTCCTAACAGCTACTATTTTGACCCTTTGCAGCACCGTTACTTCTCATCAAGCTGCCACTTCCTCCTAACACATCCTGCTGCTGCTGCTGCAGCATGATGGAGAAACACAGCAGCAATAACTCTGAATGGAGATTTTTATTTTCAGAAACTCCCAGACGGCTCGTAGACAAGTCAAAGCCATATATGCACGTTGTGTAAAGCTGAATTAAAATATCACCGAAGGACGTCAAGCTGGAGCATCTTTGTTGGGGGAGTAACATCCATAAATGTGCATTTGGCACTTATTCATGTGAATGATACATTAATTCATTTTAATTAATTTATAAATCCCTATACTTTAATAGAAATAAAATCACATGTGTTTCAGCAACATTTTTGCTCATGTTCATTACGTTATTGCTCTGCTAATATATCTCATTCAGAACCGTCTGACAGACACAAAGAGCACCGTTGGGGTCTCTGCTCTCTGAATGAGAGCATTTAGAGAAGCGGCTGTACACTGCTCTTCATCAGAGGTGGAGAACCTAAAGTACGACAGAAATACATGGAGCACAAGCAAGACAGTTCTGCCGCAGCATGCACACAGCTGAACGTGTCTATTATAATTACCTGAAGCTGCTACACTGACTGTGGAAGCCACGCTGCTCGTATAGACACAAAGCGACGCATGGGTTCTTTAGAGCTCAGTGTGTTTGAGCCTGAACCATAGACTGTAAACGTCATGGGAACTTTAAACATAATGTAGCAATATTAGTGCGCACCTAAACTTTGTACTACCTACATTTGAAATTAGATTTGGATGAAGCTCTGGAAAAATGACCTGGTGACACCGATGGAGTTTCCTGAACAGAGGGAGTCACCTCTTTTGATTAGAGCCACGACACTACGTGCCTCCCTGTCATTGCTGCAGCTCCGTCGGTGCAGGTCTTAATATAGCTGCAGGGCTCTCAAGTTTTGAAGACAGGCAAGAGTGACATTTCCTCTCCAAAAAGGCCAGTGCTGCCTGCTGGAATTGTTGAGCCTTCTGTGATGTGACCTTTCCAGCCTCAAGGAGCCTGTTGAGCGTAGCTCTGGTGGTGAAACCCACATTGAGTTTTTCTCCTATCAGTGAGAAATAGAAAGTAGATAAATAGTAGAGGTAAAATAAAAAAAGGATTCATTTAAGTTGAAGGATTAATTCTAAAAAGTGACAAGTGTGCCATTTAGGAGAGTGAAGATGGTTGAGTAGAGTTCAGCATTCTGATGGCTTGAGGCTATAAGCTGTCTCTGAATCTACTAGTGCTGTTTCTGATGCTCTTATATCTTCTACCAGATGGCAGAGGGGTTAATATATTGTGACTGGGATACCATACTTTTTACAATTTTGTATCCATTTTCCATCATCAGAAAGACCACTCAATCCACCATTAATGCAATTGCTACTCAGTTCAATGACTATGAGTATATTTAAGTTTAGATAATTAAGTTATTTTTTCACTCTGTACAAGTAATTTATCAAGGGACACATGTAGTGCACAGAATCAACAAATATGTCAGCTGTTTTGAAATTAGATAGCTTTAGATAGCTTAATTGTCTTTCTTGACAAAGTAACACAACCTATATTTCACAGGGGTGTTGCACTTAAGAATGGAGACATCAAAACAGCCAAAAATAGCCCAACCCTCCCATTTACCTCTTCATACAGCTGGAATATGGAGGCCTTTTCTCCCTGGAGGAGGTTCAGTGTAGAGAACACTGGGAATGTGGCCTGAAGGAACAGGAGGTAGACTTCCATCACCTTGGTTGTTTCTCATCTGCAAATAGACAGGTTGTTAGTATTGGGTGTCTCACATAACTATCTTGAACTAGTGACAATATAATGTGTGACTTACTTAAAGATTTGAAGTAGCTGGTGAGTAAGGCTGAACGATTTTTGAAAATAATCTAATTGCGATTTTTTTCCCAAATATTGCGATTCGATATTCAATTATTTTTTAAGCTCTTTGTCTTCTGTATTATTCAACAAAGACAAACAAAAAATCATTTTATAATATGAACAACACACAATTACACACTAGACAGTTAAATAAGTAAAAATATAGTATATATATATATATATATATATATATATATATATATATATATATATATATATATATATATATATATACACACACACACACACACACACAACAGTGTATTTTTTCCAGTGCCCAGAGAGGAGCTGCCTCCAGCCCCTCCCCCTCGTGAAGTTGCGTGCTGCCGTGTGCACTTGTTCAGAGAGGCTATCGTTACGTTAGCTAGTTGCTGGTGTTCTTGTTCAGAGAGGCTATCGTTACGTTAGCATGTTGCTGGTGTTCTTGTTCAGAGAGGCTATCGTTACGTTAGCATGTTGCTGGTGTTCTTGTTCAGAGAGGCTATCGTTACGTTAGCTAGTTGCTGGTGTTCTTGTTCAGAGAGGCTATCGTTACGTTAGCTAGTTGCTGGTGTTCTTGTTCAGAGAGGCTATCGTTACGTTAGCATGTTGCTGGTGTTCTTGTTCAGAGAGGCTATCGTTACGTTAGCTAGTTGCTGGTGTTCTTGTTCAGAGAGGCTATCGTTACGTTAGCATGTTGCTGGTGTTCTTGTTCAGAGAGGCTATCGTTACGTTAGCATGTTGCTGGTGTTCTTGTTCAGAGAGGCTATCGTTACGTTAGCTAGTTGCTGGTGTTCTTGTTCAGAGAGGCTATCGTTACGTTAGCTAGTTGCTGGTGTTCTTGTTCAGAGAGGCTATCGTTACGTTAGCTAGTTGCTGGTGTTTTTGCCATGGGATTAACTGTACTAATAAAACTGTTGAAACCCCGCGGCCACGCTGCTGTGAAAGCTCCCCGAACGTCGTTTATCAGAGTCTGGTTGTTACCCCTCTCAGTGGCAGCTCCTCCACTCATATCTTTATTGACCCTTTGCAAACACGTCACACGACCACGTGACGGCGCCATGACGGACGGCGGAAGCACAGGCTAAACAGTAATGGACGAGCGGAAAGTTTCATAGTTTCAATCAGTTTGAAATACATAACACTAAATAAACTGTATTTGTGGCTTTATATGGTTTCTTTTATTGAACAAGTTGTCGTGCCGTTATCGGTCGAGGTAGGGCATCTGGTAGGTGCTCACAAAGAGCAGTATTTGGAGAAGTTGGAGATAGCAGGATTGGATACAGACCCTTAATTCGTTCTCCCTCCGTTTTCACGGTCCTCATTAAATCACCGAGGTTTCTTCCTAAAAGGGAGTTTTTCCTCGCCACTGTCGCAATAGCCACTGCTAATGCTTGCTCTTGGGGGAACTATTGGAATTGTTGGGGCTTTATAGAGTGTGGTCTAGACCTACTCTGTCTGTAAAGTGTCTCGAGATAACTCTTGTTATGATTTGATACTATAAATAAAATTGAATTGAATTGAATTGAATCACAGAGTCTGCCCGACTTCAGTCCACACGATCTGCACCACTGTGTGGTAAACGGGTATCCCCATATACTGGTGCTGATCTCAAAGCTTTTAAAAGTCTGGATGCTAACCAGTTCTTAGTAGCTGGCTGGGTTAGAGGTACGTGATGCTACGCTAACGGCGGGGGGAGGTACCTCATAATGGCAAAGATAAGACATCAATCTAGGGTTTATTTTGTTTTAACATCTATTCTTTACTTAAAGGAGAATTCTGGGCAATTTTTACGTTAATCTTGATCGCTATGCTACGTGAGTACTTTCGATAGAAAAAACCCAGACCCGAATCAGTGCAGGTAACACGGAGAAGCTGCAGCTACGTACTACAAGAGTCCACTGAGCTAAAACGGCAGTGGTCGGGGCCTTTGTGCCTCTTAACAGACACAAAATGCAATTAATATGTCTGTGCCACATGAACAGGGCCCTTATGTGTCAACAAGATGCGTTTTCAACTCAGACATTGTTTAAATTCACCTACCCTGGTCCCTGTCTCGATCCTGCTGGTAGCTAGCTTGCCCTGCTAGCTGATAGCCGTTAGCCGCTAGCTGCCGTCCAGTGAGTGTATTCAGACAGGCTTGTGTGATAATCATCCCAGTAATAATCCGCGGAGCGGCGGTGGTGTGGGTATGTCCTCCAGAGGACAGGTCATGTCACGTCTTGAAGTTTATTCCCCCCTAAAAAAACAGTAGTGTGGTAGTAGCTGGACAGCACTCACCGGACGGCAGCTAGCAGCTAACGGCTATCAGCTAGCAGGGCAAACTAGCTACCAGCAGGATTGAGACAGGGACCAGGGTAGGTGAATTTAAACAATTTCTGAGTTGAAAACCCATCTTGTTGACACGTAAGGGCCCTGTTCATGTGGCACAGACATATTAATTGCATTTTGTGTCTGTTAAGAGGCACAAAGGCCCCGACCACTGCCGTTTTAGCTCAGTGGACATTTGTAGTACGTAGCTGTAGCTTCTCCGTGTTACCTGCACTGATTCGGGTCGGGTTTTTTTCTATCAAAAGTACTCGCGTAGCATAGCGATCAAGACTAACGTAAAAATTGATTGAAAAAGAAATTCTCCTTTAAGTAAAGATTTATATAACACGTAGCCCATGTTTTTAGAGGACATGGTCGGTCGTGGCTACCCATACCGTTGTTCACTGGGTGTGCCAATGCAACTTCCTAGCTAATGGATGCCTGAACACATCCCAGCTCTGGGAAGTGCAGTCATTAATTATCTATCACACGTTAATCCATGCACTAAATCACGGAGTGTCTATGTATTATCTATCGGTAGTAACCACACATAATTGTAACATCTAGCCATCTTCTTATCTGTGATTATATTTGCTGCGTAGCCTATGTTTAGATTTGACCGGTGGATATTTCGACGCGATGGGCAGCAGCTAGCGAGCCGTCCAAAGCTAGCTGCAGCTAGCTCGTCAGCTAGCCGGGGTAGGAGCTCCGCAGACCCGCATTTAACTCGTTTTTGAAGCTAGTTTCCGTGCCATGTCATCTTTAATTTAACCAATATTTTTTGTATGTGTGTTAAGTTAAATGATCAATGGAACGGCTTTCTTTTTGGATATGTAGCTAGGTCAGTGAATAACCGATGTTAGCTAGTTATGTGGGTCATCATCGGGTTGGACCTGTTAGCTGGTTAGCACGGCAGCTAGCTGGTTGAGGATCATTTTATTATCACTCATTTCCATTTTAAACAGAAAGGCAATACATACACATGCTTGTGTTGGTGAGGATTATTCTGCAGATTGTGAATGTGAGAACACAAACACGAACGAAAACGTACGAGTTTAGCTTGCCGTCCATCTACAGCATAGCTCTTCCGCCGTCCGTCATGGCGTTCATAATTCGCGCGAGTGGAGCGTGACGTCACGTGCAATGGGTCAATAACGGAGCTAACCACTAACCGGAGCTAACCGCTAACCGGAGCTAATCGTTGCCAACCGAGCCTTCAGTTCTGTGTGTCTGTATCCATTAACTGCATGTATGGACTCGAGCCAGAATAAAACCCTTCATTTTATTAAAATGGCTGTAAAAGTTTTAAACTACAACTCAGAGTTGTTTGAATGACAGAAATCAGCTCCAGGTACGGCGTAGCGTTAGCGTGCTAGTTGATGCTTTCTCTGCGGAGTGCAGACTGATTTGCTCTCGCGAGTCATGTGACCAAATCGCAGCCTTTGCGATTAGGAAATCACATTTTAACATATCGCGATATTATCGCAAATGCGATTAATCCTTCAGCCCTAGTGGTGAGTGGGCCATACCGCTGCAGAATGCTGGTGATGCACATCTCCAAACTCAGCCACCTCACAGAAATGTACAGCAGCATTTCCATATGATCACTGCCATGGAGGTCACAAAATTCTGGTAAAATATGTAAGAAAAACAAACAAAGTTAACCCACTTTTTCATCAGTTTGGGTGTATAACACGAGCTAATTGAATTAGAAACCTTTCAAGTAACCTTTACGGTTTGTGCTGCCCTTAAACCAGTATCCAACAACAACCACAAGGTCCTCAGTGTCAAATCCAGATATCTACAGAACATGACATGAACGCAAAGATGTATTAATTATGTCATTATACATCAAATTATTTACTTCACCTTACAGATATTTAATGGAAAGCAAACATGTTGAAACTTACTTCCAAAAACCTCTTCCCTGCGTGTTTGTCAGTATTATGGATTATATGGCAGGGGCATCCAGGAATGTAAATGCTGCGATTTTCCTTAAGCATTTTTGCCGCAATTGAATTTTTGGCTCCAATGTTAACTGGGGCATTGTCAACTGACAGGCCAACACAATTTTCCATGGTATGTTATGCTGTATCAGGCAACGTTGATTTTTTTAATATATGACATTAGCTGTGCCACAGCTTCTTCCACTTGTAGTGCACATGTCGAGAAATCTGTGCACAACTTTGGTTGTATCAAATACCCTTACAGTTAAGGGGTTCATCTTCTCTAGTCCTGTAACAATATGGTACATAAATAACTATGAACATGAGGAAATGGAAACAGGCAATTTAACTGTCAAAGGTATACCTGTGTCATTTGAGCCATCCGTGACCAGTGTAAAGGGATTTTCCCTCATCTTCATCACCAGCTCGTTCCTATAATGTGGTGCAACTGCTTGATTAATGATGCACGTAGTTTTTGTGCTGGCACTCTGGCACTGAAATTTTGAGCTGTGGGAGAGTCTTTGAAGCATTCCCTGTACAAGGGGCTGAAATGGTCAGCCACAGCAAATCAAACATTGTGTTGAACCATTGCTACGGCAACTTTCACCTCGGCTCTCCTTGTCTGCAACAGAAACAAATGAAAAAAGATATAGCTAAGCTGAATACAAATTTGAATGTTAACACTGATTTAACCCATGTCTGCATGTCCATTAAAATCTATGAATTTCAGTAACAATTAAAATACATTACAGAGCAGTATTCTGTCCATGTCATGGATTAATGTCTCATTTATGCCATAAACATAGAATTGGTTGTATTATTTAGGAAAAATGGTATTCATGAACATTGTAATCAACCTTTTGGATTTAATGTGCTATGTACCTTGACCTCTTGCACACTCAGTAAAAGTTTTTGACTGTGCTGGTTGACTTCAGTGCCTGCTGTTTGGCCTGATGCCCTTTATTTACTATGTGCCTTGTCACATCCCGCACACCTTGATGGGCACAGGAGTTCTCTTGGTCGGCAGATAGAGCACCAGTAATAGGAGCTGGTGCTTCCTACAGTAATAAATGGCCATTTAGAGGTCCATTCATTATTAAAAGAGCTCTTGTAGGCACCCTGGGGGGGGGGGGGGGCTTTCCTCTCAGGGCTAATGAGAGGATGCTTAATTCCTTTTTACCTGACATCTTTGAAAGACAGAGATGCAATGATTAATGCATCCATGGCCAGGATATAATTATAAAATATGACATGATTTTAAAAGTGACCTATAACATTGACTATGCAATACACTTTGATTTATTTAGTGCTAATAAAATTATTAAGCCTATTTGGAGAGAGAGATGTTTATAATGTCATCGTGTGATAACGAAAATATGACTAGGTCTAGACTACTTGTTCTGAGCACATGAACAGTCAGTGAACAGGCTGTAATACTGTTGGCTAAGTTACAGACACTCATAAAAAAACTGATGCTAATTATCTGGGAAACATTCAGCAGTCAAGTTGTCATTGTGTCAAACAAGTTGTGAATTTGTTGAAACATTAAAACAGGAGATGACTTACTCTGTGCAGACTTCAACAATTCCAGGATATGCCTTTTTTTCATTGGTTGTTGCGTTAAATCTTACCCAGATACAATAGTGCTATTTTCTGATTGGCTATTGTGTAGCCCCTTTGTTTCTTTTGATTGGCTGATAAGTGGCAGGCTCAACTAAGAACTCCAGGGGAGACGCGCTTGATTCCTGCCTGGTTCCATAGTGAGAGCGGCGCGCCAGAGACATTTTGGGTGCTCCGGCATGTTAAATATATTATAAATAGTTTTTCCGCATGAGAAAAACAATGTGTGGCGGGAGTGCGTGACAAAAGAGCGAAATGAGTGACTGTCACGCTCAATGCGTGACACTTGAGAGCCCTGTAGCGGTTCCACAGCAGCCTGCACGGTTATGTAACCTATTTAATTTTTTTCGGTCCAGTAGTTTGGGAAAGGCTGCTCTACTGCATATTTTTAGCGGAGCAGACCGGAGAGCTACTTGTGGAAAGTGCTGCGTCGCGGCTGGTGGAATCACAAGCTTTGTCTTGAGTATGCGTGATTGCTGACGACGGCTGAGGCGCAGCACAGGCATGCCTGCCGGAATTTAGGGGTTAGGCTTCCCGTCTGTCACTGTAGCTGAAGACTGACTGTAACGGAGTATAGCGGCACTTTTTATCGGTATAACCAAAAACTACACAACTGGACATGTTCCATAAGAAATGTGGGGAGAAATTAGCATCAGCAACCAAGATTACAGGTAGCTACATACAATAAGGCTTCTAAACCAAAAACTACACGATCAAACATGTACCAACAGGAATGCGGTCTGAAATTTAGCAGAAGTTATTAACAATATCGACAACTAAGAGTGTCTGTAAACTATAACGCTGCAGTAATGTCTGTTGATACTGTTGAAGCTTTAAGTGTTGATGTATGACACGTGTATTGCGTCTGATCTAACATCTAGCGGTGAGGAGGGGAGGAGGGATTGTTTGGTGATCAAAGCTGGCACCATAACTTTACAAAGCAACAGATAGCCCAATAGCTAAATGTAATTGCAATAGCTGGGCAGTCTCTATGCATATATAACACAATATGTAGAATTCAAATACTTTGCCAAAGTTTAAATTGTCAAAACTTGTGACAGTAACTTATTTCACCAGTCAGCTGCTGTTAAACAACAAAAAGAGGAATCACCAGATGGCAGAAGGGAACTTTACAACAACATTGAACGCAGCATTGTACCCATAGCTGTTGTTTCTTCAGCTGCAGACTGTTGGACGTCTTTTCAGTGAAATACAGACACACTTTACACCGTTAGCTGTCAGCATTTTTAGTGTTTAAGCTAGCTGCTAGCTAAAGGTAGGCTAACATTACCTGCTGCCAAGTGTAATGTTAACTAGTATGTAACATCTGTTTCAGACACCAGAAGGCAGCGCTGGCATTTACATGGCACGGAAATGAGGCACCAAAATCTGAGCTGTCATTTGTTTCGAAAGATACAGGTCGTTTAGAAACCGGGCCATAATATCTCCAGGTTTTCAATACCCAACCCCATATAGTATGTACAGTATATCTGAAATTGGCTAAATTAACATTTAATAACTGTAAGAATGTTGTAAGTGGATAATGTTGATGTATTGAGTGTATTTAAGTCTGTAATCCACAGTAATATTACTGTACCCTCTCTATTCTCCAGCAGGTTTATTGTTTCTCAGTCATGGATCCAGATCCAGATCTCACCATCGTCCTTCTGGGAAACACCGGAGTTGGTAAAAGTGCTTCAGGAAACACCATCCTGGGACGACCAGCGTTTGAGGCTAAACAATCCTTCTGGCCTGTGACAACGCAGATCTCTATACAATCTGGAACTGTGTTTGAGAAACAGATCTCAGTGATCGACACTCCGGGAATATTAGGATCTGAGAGGGAGATTCAGACCCTGTGTCAGGAGCTCCTGCAGTCCTCCAGACCTCGTCTGTTCCTGGTGGTGTTCAGCGTCGGACCGTTCACCAAAGAACAAGCAAAGGTTGTGAAGGCAGTAGAAAGAGTCCTCGGACCTCAGGGGTTCAGTAAGTGCCACCTGGTCTTCACACATGGAGACGCCTTACAGGACCGGTCTCTGGAGGATTTCATCTTTGGAGATGAAGAAAGTTCATCGTACCATGCAGCATTTTCAGGGAGATGTCATCTGTTCAACAATAAAAACAGAGAAGAGGAACAAGTCAGAGAGCTGCTGATGAAGACAGGCCACCTCAGAACCCAGCAGCTACCTGACTCACCAGGTACCATCTTATATAATATTATATCATGTTCACATATTCTGGAGTAGTTGGTTGAACATAGTCTCTCATGTCTGGCTGTCTCTCCACAGGGCTGTGGAAAAAGGTCTGGCTATACTACAGATGCATTCTGGGATAGGGGAATAAATGCTCTGGTTTGTTTGCATTTCTTTATACCAATCACAATCACAATTGGGTGGCACTAAGCTCAGGACACAGTGACGGTGGCTCTGCTAAATAGTCTCAGGAAGGAAGTTGTTCTGGTGGAACATTTGCTCCCCACAGAAGAAAACTCCTCATACAATATTAAACTAGAACTGCAAGCATTTATGACGGGGTCCAAGCCTCGTCGGCACGTCCCCGACATCCCAGGGAGCGCGCAAAAGCGGAACCCAAAGCGTGACGTGGGGAGGCAAACGTCAGGAAATTTCGAGAGCTCTGAGCCGCAAGGTCTGCGGTACGTTGCCGTTGCAAATATCCAATTAACATTGATTGAGTAAAAGGGCCAAACCTGTCTACGTTGACTATAGTGCCCCCTAATGGCCGATCTTCGCCAAATTTGGTAAAGAGCCTCAGAGCGACATGCCAAACAAGTTTCATGTTGATAGCAATTACTACGGCAAAGAAATTGCAATCGCAAATGTCCCATTTACATGTATTGAGTTATCGGCCAAAACACATAAAAATTGATTATAGCGCTCCCTAATGGCTGATCTTCGCCATATTTGGTACAGCGCATAGTAGTGGGACGATGAACAATAATCCTAATTCTTTTGCTGATAGCATTTAATTTGGCAGAGATATGCTAAAGTTTGTGTTTCGTAGCTAGCTACGAAATTTTGTTTGGTCGTCAATTGCACATACACAAAAACACGTTTGACGTCATTATAGCACCACCTAGTGGTCCATCTGTGTAAGTTTTGGTATGTGAGGTCCATGAACCATTGTACATCTACACTGTAAATTTGAAGTTGCTCACATTAGTGTAAGTGTTGAATCCAAACCTGGGTCCTATAGTCCACGCCCACTTTGCCGAATCAGTACCCCACTGTAGGCGTGGCCTCATGGGTTGGCCCTAAATTATACCCTCAAAATTTCATAAAAATCGGATGAGCCGTTCATGAGATATAAACATTTTGTACTTGTAGCGCCCCCTAATAGCCAATTTTCGTAAAATTGTTTGGGGAGCCCCAGAGGGTCATGGCAAACAAGAATCTAAAGTTTTGCATAGATAGTATTTGTTGTGGCCGAGATATGGTAAAGTTCTTGTTTTTGTAGCTAGCTACACAAATTTGCGTAATTTTCATACGATAAAAATTCTTTTGATAACTTTTTGTCAGGTTGGTCTAGAGATGCTACGTACCAAGTTTTGTGCAGATCGGTCGCACGGTCTTTGAGGAGTTCGAAAAAGTATCTATGTGTTAACTGTGTTCTATCTGATGTTTCCAAAGACAGGAGGATGGTGCTGCTCGGTCTTCCTGGAGGAGGGAAGAGTTCATCAGGAAACACCATCCTGGGATCAGAACGGTTTGAATCAGTCAGTGGCTTTGATTCAGTCAGAACTGAGACTGTCTCTAAGTCAGCTACAACCGAGGGTCGTCGTGTCACGGTGGTCGATACTCCAGGAATCACTGATGAAGTTCTGACTCTTGAACAGCTGTTTGGAGAGATCATGAAGTGGATAGTAGTGGCCAATCCAGGACCACATGCCTTTGTTATTGTGGTCAGAATTGGCAGTGTTTCTGCAGCAGACATCAAAGTGTTTGAGATGCTGCAAAAACTGTTTGGTAGCGATGCTCGTAAGTATGCAATGGTCCTTTTCACTCATGGAGATGAACTGAAAGGTCTGTCCATTGATCAGAAGATCCTGGCCAACAGACATGTGTCTGACCTGGTCTCCATGTGTGGTGGTAGATTCTGTGTGTTTGACAACACAAAGAGAGGAAACAGGGTGCAGGTTAGAGACCTTCTGGATAAAATAGATCAGATGGTAACAGATAATGGTGGACAGAACTACACAGATGAGATGTTCAGGATGGCTCAGACAGGCAGTGGTGGTTGGATGAACAGAGTATGGGAAATAATTACCCAGCTTAATAAGTATAAAATCTCTGCAATAATCCTACTGGGCTTGACAGTAATTACAGTCATACGTAACATTGAAAAGACTGCACGTTCAAAGCAGACCCCTGACCTTTAGACCAACCTGACTTTTCAAAAACCTCATCCAGTGTCTCATTTTCCAGCTCTCTTATATAAAGCCTAGTAGGTCTCAGGAGTATTTTAAAGCTTTAGTGCGTAACTTTTTGATATTAATGAACTAAAACTAAAAGTTGCTACAAAGCTAATTAAGACTATCATCTGAACACAACTCTCTGTTTTTCTCAGTACTAGTACAGAGCCTGTTGAAAATGTGTTAGGAATGGGCTGATCACTTGGCCTATGGTATTGCTGCTTGTAGAATTCATCAAAACCAAATTGTACCCCAAAATGACTTACAGAAGGACCCCAAACCACTTCATATGCAACTCCATAGGCTACTACTGACTTTTTTTTTTTTTTTTTTTTTTTATTAGTTTATTTGTCAGGGACAATGCAGCGCACATTATTACATACATAGTTATCATAGTCAAAGCCATAACAATATGTGTAGATGTGTTGCATAAAAGGTTTCTAGCCAATTGGCTAATTTGCAACCCCAGTCCCAGGTCAAGCCTTTCTAGAAAAATAATCCAAATACACAATCATGCAGCAAATACATTGTATACTAATATATTACATCAACATTTCACAGAGTCGTGACCACATTACACAAAAGAGCACATCACGTAACAACCCTAACCCCAAGCACCCGGACGCTCTCACTCACTCACCTATACCCTAACCATAACCCTAACCCACACTCACTCACCTATACCCTAACCATAACCCTAACCCACACTCACTCACCTATACCCTAACCATAACCCTAACCCACACTCACTCACCTATACCCTAACCATAACCCTAACCCACACTCACTCACCTATACCCTAACCATAACCCTAACCCACACTCACTCACCTATACCCTAACCATAACCCTAACCCACACTCACTCACCTATACCCTAACCATAACCCTACCATAACCTTGGCAGCCATACACAACAGCCATGCATCTACAAATAATACATTACTACAACACAACTGACTCAGTGGTTACATGTTTGGTTTTCTTTCAGCCAGTATTTCACCATTCTATTAAGTGTTTCCAGTTCAGTTTGTGTTTTTATTTCTGTTGGTAAATTATTCCAAAAATGGGTCCCTATCACTGAAAAACATGACTGGCCGAAAGTGGTTTTGCGCCCCTCTGCTATGCAGTTGCTACCCACTGCTCCCCTAGTGGCCACTCTCCTTGTATTTGTTTTTGTCACAAAAGGACAGAGTACGGCTGGAGCTAGATTATTAGCGCATTTGACAGTCAGTTTAAGAAAAGAAAATTTAATAAGGCTATCAAAATTTAAAAGCTTGTATTTCTGTACTATCAAACAGTTGTGCCACATTGTTGGTTTCCGATCCATTATTTTCAGTGCCTGTTTGTATAATGATATGATGGGTTTGACTGTTGTCTGGGAAGCTTGGCCCCATGCAGTAACACAGTAGGATAAGTGAGAGAGTATCATAGAATGAAAAAACAATGAAGCTGCCTTGTAACAGGTATGTTACAGGTATGTAATGCCTCATCATTCTAAAACAGTTCAGGTTTGTCCGGACAGTCTTACAGAGTTTGTTAATGTGTTTATTGAATTTGAGTTGGGAATCCAGAGTAATACCTAGAAATTTAAATTCCTCAACTTCCTCTATGGCCTCTTGGTCTATGTTGATAGTACACTTGGCTTTCCCTCTTATAGAGAAGCACATAGATACAGTCTTTTTGATGTTGAGTGTCAGATGGTTATCTTTAAGCCACTGGGATATACCCTCCATCTCCTTGGTCAGGGTCTCTGCTACTGCACTTGGTGTCCTAGCTGATGCATAAATCACTGTATCGTCAGCATACATTTGACAGTTAGCTGATTGACAGCATGTTGGTAAATCGTTTATATATAAACTAAAGAGCAGAGGCCTCAAGATGGAGCCCTGTGGGATACCCATTGTGGATTGTAGTGGCGTTGAGAGTTCAGTTTTTATTTTAACACATTGCTCTCTATGCTCCAAATATGATGCAAACCTTACAGAAAGTAAAGACTTACAGTGTAGGCTGCGTCTACATCAGAGGAAGATATTGTACTACTGTATTTACCTGAGAGAGAACACTGCAGATTCAGAATGTAATCACAAAATATCACAATGACAATGTGGAGTAATCAGACATTAGCCTCATGGACTCATGGCAGTGTGCTGAATTTAACATTTTAGCAGAGGTGTTCATTTCCATACAGGTTTAGTGGTTTGACAGTTAACAGTGAAGTATGGATTTGATTCTCGTGGGTATTTTGGCGATGGTAATGTTATTAGTTAGCAGTAGACTTAATTAACCTGGGGTGAGTCTGATGAAAAGTGCTGTCTGCCCGGTTCAGCTCTGAGATTTTCTCTCATTGCACAGCGCTGTGAAGGAATAATCTCAGAGATTCGAGTGAAGATAATGACCTCTTCTGAAGAGTCCATCATGTTTTTTTAATCCTCCGTGTCTCCATGGTTACTAGCAACTGTGTGGAGGGGGGGTAGCTGTGCGCGGTCATGGAAGGCTTGTATCATTTGGACACGCCGACAGTGTTGTTGTCATTACTTAGAATTCCTCCTGGGGGAGACAGAAACTACGCACTATAGCTTTAAAGTTCAAGTTTTCAATTTGTGTTAAAAATATATTCATTGTGCTCTCAATAACAACTCATGCACATGGAGTAGGGTTGCACGATGTGTTGAAAATATGTGATAACATTGTTTAATAAAAGTGAAAGTGATCTCAGTTCTGCTGCTTTCAGTTTTCTGCTAAAATACAATCTTCTCGTTGGATTTAAAACTATTGAAAGGAAATCATTTCCAACTTTCTTTTACTGAACAAATTGAACATTGAACTGAATATAAAAGGCAGCACAAAAAAAAGAATGACAGTTACATTTTAAAGTGCAGTTTTCTGCTGATATTTTCTTTCAACTAACAAAAAAAGTGTCTTTTGCGATATGTTGTCGCCTTTAGCAATATATATATATATATATATATATATATATATATTGTGCCAGTTGATATTGCGATGACAATAAAAAACGATATTGTGCAGCCCTAACATTGAGTACTTAATATCAGACATCAATAGAGGCGTATTGTCTGTTATTCAGTTCCAGACTTTAATAGTTCAGCAATAATTAAACTGTCAATACTTTGATTTCTTCTGATTCATTTTTATTAGATTTGATTTCAGTATTTTTTTTTTTGTATGTTGATTAATTATTCTGTTTTAACTATAGTATTGTTTTATGTTTTTGAGATGACAGTCTGACTTGTTATGGGTATTTCATGGTTTTTTAGTTTTTACCTTTTGACCTCTTGTGTGTTTGTCAGAAGAGAAATTAGGTACTTGAGATCAGCCTGAGCCTGATTTAAAACACAAATTTCCACCGTAAAACAAGAATAAATGATGTGAACTAATGTACTACAATCTTAAGTCTTCTTGTTGCGGTAACAGACATTTGAATGACCTTGAATAATAAAGATTAGACTTAAATATAGATTGTTTAACATCTCTCCTCATTAATTAGGGTCCTTTTTACATTTTATTTTGAAAAGATAAACAAAAGATGGCGGTCACACATTATTATTCATGATATGACACAGATTTAAGGTCCTTGCACACTAAGCCCATAATTTACGTTCGAAATTTGCACTTATTAAAAAATAAAAACTCACATTGTGTCCATAACGTTTTACACACTGCCTCCGAAGGGTTCGTCCTTTATAATCATCAGTTGATCAATTGGTTCGTGGAAATTGGTGTTCTTTTTTTAAATCTGTGTCTCCAGTATTTTTACAAAGCATCATCCTGAGGTAATATCTGAATGGATGCTGCTTCTTCATACGTTTCTTTTTCTGTTTTTAAGAAGAGAGAGGACCATGAAATCATCCTCACTGCTTCATCACACAACATTTTGTATTGTTTGTTTTAATGGATTCATTAATTGTTATCGTTGAGAATCAAAGCTCTGTAAAGTACTGCTTCATAATTTTGAATGTATTATATATATATATATATAATCATATTACACATTTGGATAAGTCTGAATATTTACAAAGTATTGATTCTTTTAAAGTTGTTGTAAATGTTTAATTAATTAATTAATCATGTTTCTGATCATCATCAGTTTTAAGGAGTGATGATATAATCATAATATAAACAATGTCACATTATGCGATGATTTATTTAGCTGTTTCATTATTTCCATTGAACAAATAAACACAAACTGATCTTATCTTACTTTTGATGTTTTTATTAAATTGTTTGATTTTAAAGAGCTTTTATAATGATTTTTAAGGTTTATTTATAGTGTATAAACTCTTTTTAACAGCTGAAAATGTTTTACATTATGATTAAAACGTACCAGATTTGATTGATCTTCCTCTTTTGCTCTTCTGGTTTCTTAACTCCCGAAAAATCTCTCCTATTTGTTTAGGAGGGTTGGGGGGGTCAGGACCCCCCCCCCCATCTAAGGGTTGTCCCCCCCCTAGAAATATCATTAAAACAATGCTGTGTATTGTAAATAACATAATGATGTATACTTAATATATCTGTGTAAGTAGTAAAACAATACAAACCCCAAAAAATGCTTTTTAAGTTTAGGAACATGTTGAGTCCCCCCCTCCCTTGCCTCACAGTGGTTTGGTCCACTGCCTGCTGTAGTTAGGATCATCATAGGTAGACTCACACTCACATCCGTAGTGACAGGAATGTAGTAAGTAGGAGGTTTTATTCACATTAAACATCAGATGAAGTTCTTCTTTTCTCAAATAGAAATGATGCTGAGTAATTAATGAATTAGTTATGACAAAAAGTTTGCTATGTTAGTGTAATATAATGTAGCCTAGCATGTTAATAGCTTGTTGGATAGAAATGCACACACTACAACTAACGTTACCACGGCGATAAGCCTAACGTTATGTGTGTGAACTGATATTAGGATTAATATTGAAGATCTACAGTTGTGTTTTGCTCATTATGAAGTTAAGTGGCTGATCAGTTAAATATATATCCTCTGTCCCAGATGAAACCTAATATTTATGTGGAGGATGCAAGAACATTTTATAATTATAATATGACTGGGTGGTGAACCTATGAACCTAAATCATATTTAGACATCTGACGTTAAAGATTTGTGTTGTTGTTAAAAATGACAGAGAAAAGAAAAACAGACACAAGATCCTTTTTCAGTACAACAAAACACCAAGTAAGTACAATAAGTCCTCATATCAAGACAATTTGGTAACATCTTTATAAGAATGGGTGCTTATGGAAATACTAATGTCACTATGTCACAGGCAAAGGAGACACAAATACCTGGGGAACAGGGAGACCAGGGACAGTCAGGTGTAGAGTCTCAGGGAGACCAGGGACAGTCAGGTGTAGAGTCTCAGGGAGACCAGGGCCAGTCAGGTGGAGAGTCTCAGGGAGACCAGGGACAGTCAGGTGTAGAGTCTCAGGGAGACCAGGGCCAGTCAGGTGGAGAGTCTCAGGGAGACCAGGGCCAGTCAGGTGTAGAGTCTCAGGTAGACCAGGGACAGTCAGGTATAGAGTCTCAGGTAAGGCACAGGGAGACCAGGGACAGTCAGGTGTACAGTCTCAGGGAGACCAGGGACAGTCAGGTGGAGAGTCTCAGGGAGACCAGGGACAGTCAGGTGTAGAGTCTCAGGGAGACCAGGGCCAGTCAGGTGGAGAGTCTCAGGGAGACCAGGGCCAGTCAGGTGGAGAGTCTCAGGGAGACCAGGGACAGTCAGGTGGAGAGTCTCAGGGAGACCAGGGACAGTCAGGTGGAGAGTCTCAGGGAGACCAGGGCCAGTCAGGTGTAGAGTCTCAGGTAGACCAGGGACAGTCAGGTATAGAGTCTCAGGTAAGGCACAGGGAGACCAGGGACAGTCAGGTGTACAGTCTCAGGGAGACCAGGGACAGTCAGGTGGAGAGTCTCAGGGAGACCAGGGACAGTCAGGTGTAGAGTCTCAGGGAGACCAGGGCCAGTCAGGTGGAGAGTCTCAGGGAGACCAGGGCCAGTCAGGTGGAGAGTCTCAGGGAGACCAGGGACAGTCAGGTGGAGAGTCTCAGGGAGACCAGGGACAGTCAGGTGGAGAGTCTCAGGGAGTCCAGGGACAGTCAGGTGGAGAGTCTCAGGGAGACCAGGGCCAGTCAGGTGTAGAGTCTCAGGGAGACCAGGGACAGTCAGGTGTAGAGTCTCAGGGAGACCAGGGCCAGTCAGGTGTAGAGTCTCAGGGAGACCAGGGCCAGTCAGGTGTAGAGTCTCAGGTAGACCAGGGACAGTCAGGTATAGAGTCTCAGGTAAGGCACAGGGAGACCAGGGACAGTCAGGTGTACAGTCTCAGGGAGACCAGGGACAGTCAGGTGGAGAGTCTCAGGGAGACCAGGGACAGTCAGGTGGAGAGTCTCAGGGAGACCAGGGACAGTCAGGTGTACAGTCTCAGGGAGACCAGGGACAGTCAGGTGGAGAGTCTCAGGGAGACCAGGGACAGTCAGGTGGAGAGTCTCAGGGAGACCAGGGACAGTCAGGTGTAGAGTCTCAGGGAGACCAGGGCCAGTCAGGTGGAGAGTCTCAGGGAGACCAGGGACAGTCAGGTGGAGAGTCTCAGGGAGACCAGGGACAGTCAGGTGGAGAGTCTCAGGGAGACCAGGGACAGTCAGGTGGAGAGTCTCAGGGAGACCAGGGCCAGTCAGGTGTAGAGTCTCAGGTAGACCAGGGACAGTCAGGTATAGAGTCTCAGGTAAGGCACAGGGAGACCAGGGACAGTCAGGTGTACAGTCTCAGGGAGACCAGGGACAGTCAGGTGGAGAGTCTCAGGGAGACCAGGGACAGTCAGGTGTAGAGTCTCAGGGAGACCAGGGCCAGTCAGGTGGAGAGTCTCAGGGAGACCAGGGCCAGTCAGGTGGAGAGTCTCAGGGAGACCAGGGACAGTCAGGTGGAGAGTCTCAGGGAGACCAGGGACAGTCAGGTGGAGAGTCTCAGGGAGTCCAGGGACAGTCAGGTGGAGAGTCTCAGGGAGACCAGGGCCAGTCAGGTGTAGAGTCTCAGGGAGACCAGGGACAGTCAGGTGTAGAGTCTCAGGGAGACCAGGGCCAGTCAGGTGTAGAGTCTCAGGGAGACCAGGGCCAGTCAGGTGTAGAGTCTCAGGTAGACCAGGGACAGTCAGGTATAGAGTCTCAGGTAAGGCACAGGGAGACCAGGGACAGTCAGGTGTACAGTCTCAGGGAGACCAGGGACAGTCAGGTGGAGAGTCTCAGGGAGACCAGGGACAGTCAGGTGGAGAGTCTCAGGGAGACCAGGGACAGTCAGGTGTACAGTCTCAGGGAGACCAGGGACAGTCAGGTGGAGAGTCTCAGGGAGACCAGGGACAGTCAGGTGGAGAGTCTCAGGGAGACCAGGGACAGTCAGGTGTAGAGTCTCAGGGAGACCAGGGCCAGTCAGGTGGAGAGTCTCAGGGAGACCAGGGACAGTCAGGTGGAGAGTCTCAGGGAGACCAGGGACAGTCAGGTGGAGAGTCTCAGGGAGACCAGGGACAGTCAGGTGGAGAGTCTCAGGGAGACCAGGGACAGTCAGGTGGAGAGTCTCAGGGAGACCAGGGACAGTCAGGTGGAGAGTCTCAGGGAGACCAGGGACAGTCAGGTGTACAGTCTCAGGTAAGTGTGTTGAGCTCAGTTCATATTTTTGGAGGTGTGTGGCTGAGGTCAGGATTAGCAGATGAGCTTTACTAGTGGCTCACTAATTTACATTATGATAACAAGTGTACAAAAGTATTGTATTTCTTTTATATGGGGACACATTTTGAAAATAAGTCATTATGTTTTATGGTATTTTTGTGGTTTGATTGTAAACAACTTAAAAATAAATACATGGTTTTAAAGAAGAATATTTTGGTCATGTTAGTCAGCTTTATCACTGAATCAAGAGAACCACTGTAAAGAAGGATAATGGTACAGTCTCCATGCTACACTAGTGATAGTACTAAGGCTTTCCTCTGTGTACACATGTCCTCTACCAGTATAATTGGCTGTATTATTTGTGTCCCCTTCAAATATTGCTCTTCAGAAATGTAATGTTTATTGTCCCCCCCTACTGTTAGATCAGATTTACGCCCATGCTGCTGGCAACAGGAAGTAGGCCTTATATAACAATTCAATTGAAATTTACAATGTGTTGTCTACACTTGATATTGAGCAACATAATACATGTCTCGGAATTGCCGCGAATAGCCGAGAAGAGTAGATTCGTGCCTGACCGCGGCGCCTGGCGGTTCATACCAGACACATTTCTATTATTGATCAAATCACTCTGAAAGTGACCTCTCCACTGTCGTTGTCATTATAGACTGAATCACCGTGACATTTAGCTAACACAACAATCACTTCCTGTAAACAAATGGCTGTTGATTTGAATTTTGGAGATATGTGATGTTCAGCAAACTAGTTCAATTCTGTTGTCGTTTCAGCTGAAAAATTTTAACATCTTGTGTTGCTTTGCTAGGGTCTTTGATAAAGCAACAGCAACATGTCAACGCCGGTCAGCTGCCCACCAAGAGTCTGGTTCTGTCCAAGGTTTCTGTTGGTTTAAAGGGAGTTATTCCTCGCCACTGTCACACTAACAGCTTGCTCTTGGGGGAATTACTGGAATTGTTGGGTCTTTGTAAATTATAGAGTGTGGTCTAGACCTACTCTATCTGTAAAGAGTGTTGAGATAATTTTTGTTAGGATTTGACACTATGAATATTTGATAAAATTGAATTGAAATTTGGGCTACCTTGATGAACCTGCAGTCATGAAACCAGAGAAACGGTAAAAATTTGCTTTTATTAATAAATCATATATTGAAAAGATCTTTATGTTTATGTAACAAAAATCAACTGTACACATTTTTTACAGTTGATCCCACAGGACACAAACTTCAATCTTTTTTCTTTTTTTTTAAGATTATATTTTTTGCCATTTAGGCCTTTATTTGTGACAGCCTGGATTAAAAGGGGAGAGAGGGGGGGATTGACATGCAGCAAAGGGCCACAGGTCGGAGTCCAACCTGCGACCTCTGCGTCAAGGACAGAGACTCTATATATGGGCCACCCAGGCACCCACAAACCTGGGTCTTTAACGAAAACACTACCTCCTAGTTCTTGAAATCTTTTTACCCCTAACAATCAATTTCACATCGCTATGTATTGTTGAATTGTTCTAGGGTTCCTAACATGCCAAGCCCCTTGAGAGTTTTCTGGGTTCATATGCATGTCCTTTTTTACTTAATGTCTCATAAATTAATCATTGTTGTTTTTACGTGTGCTAAATAAATAAATCAAATTAAAATCTGTGGATGTTCACAGCGTCATACATACATCATAATGACGTATAAGCAAAAAGACAAAAGGAATTTGAGGTTTAAACACTAAAATTAGAGAAATAAAAATCATAGAACAGTCAATTTGTCTTTGGCGTACACCAACAGTGTGTTTATAAGAGATGATAATGTTTGTAAGAAAAAACATTCAACATTTTAATAAAACCCAACATTAAGTAAAATGAATGATATTTTATTTATGTGTCATCTGTGGCCCATTCCACATGGAATTACATGACACCAACACAAATTATATTTCATCCACAGCTTCTGGTCCAATGTCCAGAACATTCTCTACTATGTACAAAAAAAAAAGAAAAATAAAGAAATGTAGAGATAAATGTTTCTGCTTATTTCAATCAATCAAATAAACTGATCAACAGATGATCAAAATATCAGAATCATGTTGAACTAATCCTCCGACAGAATACAAAGTTAAACAGCTTGAGAAATCGTGTTGTTAAATAATTGTTTTTTAGAGATTATTTTTTGGGGAGGCATTTTTAGGCAGGGTTAGGTTTTATTTTTATAGGACAGCTGAAGACATGAAAGGGGAGAGAGGAGGAATAACATGCAGCAAAGGGCCGCAGGTTGGAGTCAAACCCACGGCCACGGCATCGAGGAGTAAACCTCTATGGGCGCGCGCTCTACCAACTGAGCCACCCAGGTGTCCATGTTGTCAAATTATTGAACTTTTACATGTCATCTATTAGGTTTATATTTAATTTTCCAATAACCATAATCAGAAACGTGAGAAAATAAAAACATTTACATTATTTTCATTCATTTTTTAAACAAACCAAAGTGATATAAAGATTGACATCAAACTACACAGTTGATGAACCAAACATTAAACTAAAAAATAAATCAAGAATCAATAACTTGTAAATATTCAAAATTATATAAATGATCAAAACTAATTCATAAAAATGTGTATATATGGATATTAACCCATTAATGATAATATGTCCTTCATGATTTCTCCTCTGAATGTATTATGAAATGTGACATGGCGCCAGTGGTCACTCACTGTACAGAAACTAAAAGAAATCCCCAAATTAAATTTGCCCACAGACCCGTCATTAAAGAGACTTCAAACTCCTGACAGGACGCCTCCAATACCTCGACCAAAGGAAGTCATGTTTATGGTGCCATTAGTCTGTTTGTTTGTCTCTCTGTCAGCAGGATTACAGAAGTTTTCTGGCATGAATTCCATGAAACTTGGAAGGGTGTAGCATGGCCAAGGAAGAACCCGTTACATTTTGAAGCAGATCTGAATCATGGGGGAGGATACAGAAATTATTTTTCATTTTTATTTACATTGTAAGATACGGTTTGGCCTTGGCCTTGTCTGTACTCTCAAACTCAAAGCTACTGTCAGGCTTTCCTCTGAAAGGCACATAACCTCAAGAAATGACCCTTGTCCTTTGCACGGTCACATCACTTAGACCTCTTCATATCACTGTGTTTTCCTAATGGTGCACTGATCATCACCATGATTACACCCTCTTCCTCATCACAGTTGGACATATATTCAACAGCCCAAAGCATGCCTTGCACACTCTATGAGTGACTTCACTAACGTCATTATTTCTCTGATGAACTTCATAAACCAATCACATAATTCATTCCATTTTATCTCAATCCAAATCACCCAGTCTGTCTGGGCCTTCTTGAACATCTCAGAGGTGTAGTGCTGTCCATCATTACATGTTACCATCTCATCTATTTTATCCAGAAGGTCTCCAACCTGCACCCTGTTTCCTCTCTTTGTGTTGTCAAACACATTGTATCTTTTACCACACATGGAGACCAGGTCAGACACATGTTGGTTGGCCTGGATCTTCTGATCAATGGACTGACCTTTCAGCTCATCTCCATGAGTGAAAAGGACCATCGCATACTTAAGAGTACCTGTGCCAAAAAGTTTTTGCAGCATCTCAAACACTTTGATGTCTGCTTTAGTGATTCTACCTATTCTGACCACAATAACAAAGGCATGAGGTCCTGGACTGGCCTCCACTACTGACTTCATGATCTCTTTAAACAACTTTCTGGGAGTCAGAACTTCATCACTGATTCCTGGAGTATCGACCACTTTGACCCTGCGACCCTCCACTCTGGCTGACTTAGAAATTGTCTCAGTACTGACTGAATTAAAGTCACAGTCTGATTTAAACTGTTCTGATCCCAGGATGGTGTTTCCTGATGAACTCTTCCCTCCTCCAGGTAGACCGAGCAGAACGATCCTCATTTCCAGACGATGAGCTGAAGGAAAAACATCACACAGAGATATCAAGAAAATTCATTGAAGACACTGCAGGTGAATAGGATACATTTTTAACTAACAGATATCACCATGAACCTTTTTGTTTCTGATTTATTTGACCATTTGATCCCACATGCAGCAAAGTTTAAACCACTTGCTCACGCAGGATCCTAAACCCAATGCAGTCCTCTATAGTGAAGCACTGCACACACACTACCCCGCTATAGCACATCTCATGGCTCCTGCTTTCCTACCACTTTGGTGGTTGGCGGTCGCCGCACAGACCATGATGCATACACCATCTGATTATGTCACGTGGATCCCAGCAGAGCTTAGCAAATGCAGACAGTATAATTTAAGAAGGGGCTTGAGTTTACCGCCCTCTCTGATTTGGACAGGGGTATAGACTTAAGATTAAATATGTACCTGGTAATAGGGAAACAGTGTGATCACTACACTGCTCTTGAACATGTTCCTCCGGCAATGATGACACTAGTAATACAAAAACACTTGTTACCATACACACACAGTTTAGTATTTGCGTAACTTAGCTAGCAAGATAGCCTAAATGCCGTTCTTAGAAAAGAAAATGAATATGCAAATCTACAATTGCACTTTGTGCATATCTAACTTCCTTAAGGTACATACAGTTTACATTGACGTAATAAAATTTTGAACAAAAATGAACACAAAATAATCTGCACAACGTAATAACCACGACTTACCGCGTACCAAGGCAAGTTGGTAATGTAAACTTGGATGAACGTAGTCACCATTCCCTGAAAGGCAACCACACCAATTATGAGGTGACAGAACACTAAACCAAAATACACATATTTACACCCTTGGTACAATGGCAAGTGGAAGCATTATTAACCATGTTGCATTATTGGCCAAGCACACTGGAACTCAGTAAAACTTGGGTTGTACACTGAGAGGTGACGCTAACCACATACAATACTTGTTTTGCTGAGACTGCAGAAAGTTTGCTGCTTGGTAGTTTAAAATGTAAAGTCCAGTTCAGACCAAAGTTTCACGGCGAGACAAAATGATAGAAATAAAATGATCCATAATCCATTTTATTTCTATGATACAAACTGTTAACTAGTAGAAATGTCAGAGTTTTAGACGAAGGCTCAAAAAGCGCCATGAGCACGGTATGTGGTGGAGCGAGCTAGAGAGAGACTGAAGAGAGGGAGTGGTGTTAGAACAAAGCAGAGAATCAGAGAAATAAAACATTATTATCTCTGTTTCATCAAGTGTCAAAACAGGCAGCTTTCAGAACAATGCAGAACGGAGACTTGCAAGGAGAACTAGAAAATGCATTTCCTGCGGAAAATGCGTGGGAATGCTGAATAGCTGAATTGCTAAAGCTAAACTGGTTGAATAGTTTAAATCATTAAGAAGAAGTTGAAGTAGTGAGAATAGTTGAAAAAGTGGAAATCGTTTTAATACGTATGAATTTCATTAAAAAGTTAAAAGCTTATGCTAAACTGAACTGTTGGCTTCAAAAGTTGAATAATGACAAAAGACGTAGAACATTGTGAGGTCTGAGTATATTTTCTAACTGATAATCACTCACAAATGCAGAAATATGAAACAATAGTACGAAAAATCTTAAAGCTCAAATGCACTACACGCTAAAAAATCAGGAAAATTGTTAGAGTTGGAAGCTAAACTGCATTACCCAAGTGAAGAGCTAAAATACATTTTAGAAAAGGTTGAAGCTGAACTGTAATACTGTCAAAGATGAAAGTTGAAATGAATTACCTAAAACGGCTGAAAGAAGAAATACTTTGTATTATTATTAGACACTGCATAGAACTAAAAAGCATCAATCTAGCTGATATGAGATGTGAAATATATTAGGTAAAAAGAATGAGGCTGAACAAAAGAAACAGAAACAGACAGACAGAGACAGACAGACCGAGACAGAGAGAAACAAACAGAGAGACATGGACAGACAGACAGAGACAGAGACAGGGAGAAACAGAAACAGACAGAGACAGACAGAGAGAGAGAAACAAACAGACAGACAGAGAGACAGAGAGAGACAGAGACAGGGAGAAACAGAAACAGACAGAGACAGACAGACAGACAGACAGAGAGAAACAAACAGACTGACAGAGAGACAGAGAGAGACAGAGACAGGGAGAAACAGAAACAGACAGAGACAGAGAGACAGACAGACAGACAGACAGACAGA
>NW_023396241.1:142500-155449 GCF_008315115.2 Sander lucioperca
TCTCATGTATTGTGACAACAAATCAAATCAGCTGAAGACTCCTGAAGTGACGTAGTAATTACCACACAGCGTCTGTGAAAGCTTGCTGCACGTTGTAGCCTACGTGAGAATTTGTACAATAAATATACCAATAATGAAAAAATAGTGTTTTATGCTTATGTTTGACTTATTAGCATTTGTTTTGACTTGTTCTGTTGTTAAAAACAAAATTATTACTTATTTTCCATGCATCATTATTTAAAAACGAAATTTTCTAATTTTGTGGTTGATGAATGTTTATAACAAAGACTAAAGGGAAAAAAAACATGAGCATATGTATGTGTGGGACTTACTTTGACATCACACTGCATTATTAGTTGTTTTAAATAAATTACTTTTTTTTTAGTTCAATTTTTTTATTAGCACCATTTATCATTCAGATATACAGAACAGATTCCACAATATGAACCTGGTAATATTGGATGGTGCACAGAACAGAGAAACACAAAATGAGCAAATAACTGACTTTTTGAAATATCAATTTATGGTAGGCCTAACATATTAATTATTATATTCAGAAGATGATCCTCATATCAATCACCGTGGTTACAGCTTGTTGCCATATAGCCTTCAAAATAAAGGATAAGCAGATTGTTGCTGGTTTTTGTTCACAGAGATATAGCTTTATTTGTGTACATATACAACATGTTTTTTGGCATTTTTTTCACAAACTGAGCAGTTGGTTGTGACGTTGTGACATGGGTCAGAGGGTATCACAGGTCATAAATGATGAACCAATCAATGGGCTCTGCTCCTATAGGCTCCTTGGTGTTCATGTGGACAACACCTGGCTGGAAGGCCCGTGTTCAAAGTGTGTGTTATCATTTAGAGCAGACACGGTGAATCAGAGGGTTTATATTATACAAGGCATCATTACAGAGCATATTCATATGTCAGAAAGCATGGCGATATCTAAAGATATCTCATTTAAAGTTTGGTTGTCAGGTGACTGAAGGTTGTGGAGAGGAATAGAAACCAGTCTCTCCAGGCAAGCACAGAGAATATGGTCTGATCTTTATTTTCCATGCCAAGTAGCTCTTATCCTCTGCTGGCACCCCAATGTAAACTAAATGTTTCTAAACTATAGGCCTAATTTGGACCTACCTCAATTAAAATTTTAAATAATGTTGCTTAAGGCTGGTTGTGGAATAGCTTCATGATATGATGCATATAGGGGTGTGTGTAGGTCTTGTCACTGTTTGTGAAAGATGAGCAATAGATTGAGGCTGATAATGTGCTTCAGTCTGGCTGCATATCACTTTGTTTATGTTTTTTTATTGTAGGTATATGTCAGCTGTATGATAAAACAATATGTCAAATGTTATGTGTGAAGCATTTAAACTCAAGGCAGATATCCCTCTGGGGGCTGGAAACAAACCCTGGTCTTTGGGTTGCCAGACCAGTTATGATTAGACCAAATGTTGGTGGTATCTAACTTACAGCTACAAACTGGAAGCTGAAATGAACATACACTGGCTATTAACAAGCTGGGCAAGCCAATTGCTGTTTTGTATTGCATTCAGTTTATTTAAATTGGTCCGGGCTAAACCCCGAACTTTCTCAAGTCCTGGAAATGCCTGTGATGGTACCTTCAACATTCAACACATTCTCACACTTATCTCGTAAAATATGGACGCTTGGTCAGGTGCCTTTGTCGTTCTTATTGAGTCCCCTTTAGCGCTTTAAGTAAACGTGCTTGGTCGGGACTATTGCCGTCCCTTTAGCGCTATAAGTAAACGCTCTTGGTCGGGACTATTGACGTCCCTTTAGCGCTATAAGTACACACGCTTGGTCGGGACTATTGCCGTCCCTTTAGCGCTATAAGTACACACGCTTGGTCGGGACTATTGCCGTCCCTTTAGCGCTATAAGTAAACGCTCTTGGTCGGGACTATTGACGTCCCTTTAGCGCTATAAGTACACACGCTTGGTCGGGACTATTGCCGTCCCTTTAGCGCTATAAGTAAACGCTCTTGGTCGGGACTATTGACGTCCCTTTAGCGCTATAAGTAAACGCTCTTGGTCGGGACTATTGACGTCCCTTTAGCGCTATAAGTACACACGCTTGGTCGGGACTATTGCCGTCCCTTTAGCGCTATAAGTAAACGTGCTTGGTCGGGACTATTGCCGTCCCTTTAGCGCTATAAGTAAACGCTCTTGGTCGGGACTATTGACGTCCCTTTAGCGCTATAAGTAAACGCTCTTGGTCGGGACTATTGCCATCCCTTTAGCGCTATAAGTAAACGTGCTTGGTCGGGACTATAGACCTTTTTCACGGCAGACATGTTGACATGTCACAGTAGGAAAAGCACAGGTGTATTCCAAACCATTAATCATTAATCATAGGATGCTTCGCTCTGGTTTATCGAAGAATTGGAAAGACTTTGGTAGCTGTCCAAAGCCCAAGGAAGCTGCCTGGCCTGACTGAAGCTGTCGGAAAAGCGATCAGTTTGCAAACTGGAACTATTAATCGCGTGATGGAAACCAACATGGTAATGACCCGCGGCTTGGATACCATCATGAGGAAGGTCATGGATTTGGAAACTAAAATTGACCAGTTGAACAGTGTGTAGTTGGACAATAGACTGAATGTTTAAATTAGAGCAGCCATTCGTGTAGACAAAACAAATTTAATCTTTGGGCTCCCTTATCCTGAACGGCCTTGCCAAGGCCGTCTCTTGGAACAAACAGTCACCCTGTTGGGGCTCTGCAAGCAAGATGCTCTTGGTTCCTCCCCCGTCTTCCCCACTGCCTGCTGATTGTCGTATCGGTTCTGGACTGTTTAAGGGTGTCACCACGGCAACGTGCTGTGTTATCGCTATAACATTCTGCGGACTGGGACACTAGTGGGACTGCCGGGCTGTGCGTTTCTCAGCAGGCCAAACTCCCCCAACCTACCCCCTCCCCAGTCCCACGCCTTCGCCGCTAAATGTGCAACTGTACATTTATGTTATGTTATGTTCAGCAGTGCAAATGTACTGTTTGTGTGCTATGTGCTGAGGTGTTTTTTTCCTGTTCCCACACTGTTCTTATCTTTATGAGGATAGTCTGAGAGTTGTTTTTTTTTTTCCCCTCTCCTCTCCTCATGTCATGCTGTATCTGTCCCTGCTATGTTATGTTATGTATGTGATTATTATTATTATTCAGTCAACTAATAAGCAAAATACCAGTGCAACAGTGCAAATATACTGTTTGCGTGCTTTAAATGTGCTCCTGCGAGAGTTGTGTTGAATGTTTTGGATGTAAAGCGCTTTGAGCTGCAATCGATGTATGAAAGGCGCTATACAAATAAAGCTATCTATCTATCTATAAGTACACACGCTTGGTCGGGACTATTGCCGTCCCTTTAGCGCTATAAGTACACACGCTTGGTCGGGACTATTGCCGTCCCTTTAGCGCTATAAGTAAACGCGCTTGGTCGGGACTATTGCCGTCCCTTTAGCGCTATAAGTACACACGCTTGGTCGGGACTATTGCCGTCCCTTTAGCGCTATAAGTAAACGCGCTTGGTCGGGACTATTGCCGTCCCTTTAGCGCTATAAGTAAACGCGCTTGGTCGGGACTATTGCCGTCCCTTTAGCACTATAAGTACACACGCTTGGTCGGGACTATTGCCGTCCCTTTAGCGCTATAAGTACACACGCTTGGTCGGGACTATTGCCGTCCCTTTAGCGCTATAAGTAAACGCGCTTGGTCGGGACTATTGCCGTCCCTTTAGCACTATAAGTACACACGCTTGGTCGGGACTATTGCCGTCCCTTTTGCACTATAAGTAAACGCGCTTGGTCGGGACTATTGCCGTCCCTTTTGCACTATAAGTAAACGCGCTTGGTCGGGACTATAGACCTTTTTCACGGCAGACATGTTGACATGTCACAGTAGGAAAAGCACAGGTGTATTCCAAACCATTAATGATGGCTGCATTCCACTTAGGAGAGGCCCTGGTATTGTCTTACTGGGACACTTGATGGAACTGAGCCATCATTAAGGTTATCAATTTCAGCTGTGCTTTTCCTACTATGGCCAGTCAAAATGTCTGCTGTGAAAAAGGTCCATTGCCGTCCCTTTAGCGCTATAAGTAAACGTGCTTGGTCGGGACTATTGCCGTCCCTTTTGATGCAGTTATGTTTAGGAAAAGGTCGTGGGTGGGCTTACGGTTCCGTGACACGCGAGAACTACGGGACGGTTGGGTTTAGGAAAGGGTCGTGGGTAGGCATACGGTTCTGTGACACGTGGGAGGAAAGAAAAGAACGACTATAGCCAGCGTGACCAGCGGGACGTGAACCCCGCTCTCCTGGGTGAAAGTCCTGTGTTTGTTTGACCCATCCACCCCCCCCAACCAACCTACTTACATACTACTCTCTAAATCCTCTCTAACTGCTGCTCTCCCCGGTGCGTTACACAAACACGCTGAAAGACGCCTTTTTCGTCACATCAGACGCTGACAGCCACTGACAGCCACTGTCCAAACGTCCTTATTTTACCAGTTCGGAATGAGAACGGGTTGCAACATTTCATAATAATCAGATGAGCCATTCATGAGATATAAACTTTTTGTACATGTAGCGCCCCTAGTGGCCAATTTTCAATGATAGCTTTTATTTTGGTCGAGATATCGCAAGTTTGTGTTTTCGTAGCTCACTACACAAATTTGTTTTTGTGTAATTTGCGCAATTTTCATCCGTTAAAAAATCTTTTGATAACTTTTTGTCAGGTCAGTCTGGAGATGCTACGTGCCAAGTTTCGTGCAGATCAGTTGCACGGTCTAGGAGGAGTTAGAAAAAATAGGTTTACAATGAATCACGATTTTTCGCACATAAAAGTCTAGGTGGAAATGACCGTGGCCTATATCAGGAGATTCAGTTGAATTAAGGGAACGGGGCGATATGTGTATTTTTAATGTGCGATGTACGGTTTGGGAATTATATTATAAAGCCAAACACCTTTTTTCTGCTATAGCGCCACCTAGTGGTGCAAGTGGCTGGATTTTTTTTATCCAAGGGACCTGGACCAGTCCTGAAAATGGAACCCCCCACGATATACGGTTTAGGCTGTAGCGTGAGTTTTAGACGGAGAAAAATAAGAAGAACAATCTTAAGGAAAGCAATAGGGTTCCACAGCTCCACTGGATCTGTGAACTGCGTTGCATTGCAAACGCGGTTCACAGCCCTCTCGGGCTTGGACCTCTAATAAATAAAAAACAGAATGTAAGAATTGAAAACTGTTCTAGCTGTAATAATGTTTTTCATATCAATTTGTGAAAAGAGAAAACAGTGCATGTTTTTTCAGTTACTCATGAACTCATGTTTCACTTCCTATGGTTGTTATAAAACAAGTAGTTGATAAGAAACTAGAGAAACTAAAGGTTTTAAATTAAAAATAAAATGTTGATAAAGGTGACAATAACATTTACTACAAAACTAAAATAGATTGTAAACTTTATCATATGTAATATATATTGCACAAGAAACGTATTTGATGTTATAAATAGATGTTATAGATAGATAACATATCTGTATACAGTTCAGTTCAGTTTTATTTATATAGCACATTTAAAAACAACCATAGTTGACCAAATTGCTCAACAAGCGCAAAAAACAACCACCCCAAAATAGATAGTATACACAAACAATACACAATACAAAATAATCAACAGCTGAAAAGGGTCAAGATATCAAAGCTCAACTTGAATTGAAAGCCAATTGTAGTAAAGTAAAGAAGTAATGGATCTTAAGCACGGACTTGAACGTTTCAATGGTCCGAGCTGCTCTTATATGAATGGGTAGACTATTCCAGAGGTTTGGAGCAGCCACTGCAAAGGCTCATCACCTCTGATTTTAACGCTCAATGGTGTTTTTTGCCCCCAACTGCTCCTTCCAGGCAGCGCTGCGACCGCTGTGACATATACAGACATTCTGTTTAGCTGCTCATCACATTTATATTCTGATATCAGATACCTGTCTGTCTCACAACAACAAAATGCTGCTGCTGGTTTATCTGCTGGTTTATCTACCACACCCTAACCTCTGCTGAGTAAAAGGGTTATTTCTGGGAGTTATTCACCCTGGACTCTCTGTCTCCATGTGTGTGTGTGTGTGTGTGTGTGTGTGTGTGTGTGTGTGTGTGTGTGTGTGTGTGTGTCTGAGTGTCTGATGTGAACAACAATCTCTGAAACTGGTCCAGTATTAAACCAGAACCAAGCTGTAATGTAACCCTACAGGACTAATGTTCAGCAGCAGTTAGAGTCACTAAAAGTTCTGTTGTTGCTGCTGACAGACTCAGATTATTATTCTAAGTGTCTGACAACATTATGGGATGGATCCCTACAGAGATAGACCTTTTAGTTAAAGAGTAAGATCCTTTTAGTTTAACATGAAACAGCCCCGAAATCACCATCACCTAACTAGAGATGTTCTGATACCGATACCAGTATCGAAAAATCGTTCGATATTGCCTAAAATGCTGGTATCGGTATCAGACAATACTGGAGTTTGTGCACCAACCCGATACCATGTCATTTAGCCCTGAAGAAAATCTACTTTAAAGTAGTTTATGTTCTTTTTTCCGTTATGACTGACTGTCAAACTGGATAATAAAAGAATTCATTGTTTGTGTTTGTTCATGTTTCACAAAGACTTCAACCTGAGCCAGGCCGACAACAAAGATAGAAATCATATCATCATACAGAGATAGTAGTATACAGCTGTTATACATCATATCATCATACAGAGATAGTAGTACAGCTGTACAGTTGTTAAAGCATAATAAAATATATGACACACTTGTATCGGAGCAGTACTCGGTATCGGCTGATACACAAGTTCAGGTATCAGAATCGGGAAGCAAAAAATGGTATTGGACCATCTCTACACCAAACCCACCAGTTCAGTTTATGTCCACTTGTTAACAAAAAGGTCTATCTCTGTATATATATATATATATATATATATATATATATATATATATATATATATATGTGTGTGTATATATATATATATACATATATACCATATATATCTAATCTTGGTTAGTTATATAGAGTATATATATGTATATATATATATATATATATATATATATATATATATATATATGACTAACCAAGATTAGATAAACTGTCAAAACAAACCAAAACTTAACAAATGAACATAAATTAAAAAATAAATTAAATTAAAGAAAGAATACACAAATTGAAGTGTAATTATTAAATAATATTATTGTGTGACAGAAAATCAAACAATCAAACTAACCTTAAAGCAGAGAGAGGCTGTTAGTTTGCTGAAGTCCAGACAGAAAGTAAAAGTATTTATCAGTACTCTTTATAAGGTTTCACAGATCCAGCTCAGCCCCTCCCTGAACCCTCCTTCCAAATTGAAGCTCAAGATAAAGTGGCATTTGTAGCAAAACAAACCACTCGAAAATCAGTTGGAAATTCAGCGAGAAATGATTTCAATTGTTGATAGACCTCCTTCCTGATAGACATACATGCACTAGGAGGAGCTGCATGTTTGTACCCAAAAAATAATTTAATATTAAGCAGTGTTCGAACTATACCGTGTCCTTTGGGGGAGCCCACTTTTTTGTGTTCACTGGGGGGGGGGGGGGGGGTGTCAGGCAGCTAGCAGATAGTGAGGAGATGTTTGCTGTATGTGACAAGACATGTTGTAGCCTAAAAAACACGTGACATCACTTAGAGTACCATTAAGTGAAAACCCCTGTATGGGTGTTCAGGACCTTTAACATCTGAGTGAAACTGCTCTAACAAACTGTCAGCTGTCTGGGTGCTCAGAGTCACATAAAACGTTAACTTCCTATCCTGAGTAACAAAGTAAAGTCCAACCAGGATTTAGATTCAGACTCAGAGGAAACCTTCGATACGGGCTGAACTCAGACAGAAACTCAGGGTTGGTTGGAGAAAACCTGCCACTCTGGATTTTGTTGTCTTTAAACATACTGAACAAGGACACAGGAGATGACACACCGTCATACAGTTCTGATAGTGTTTACTGATAATAATGAATAAACAAGTTTCTCATGCTTCAAGAGATCAAAACCAAGATACTAATGTATATGAAAACACACAAGACCATCTGTACTTCTGTTGTTATTAAAATAAAATGTAAAATATGTTTAGAACAGGAGAGTACAGGAGAATGAGCAGGCTACTACAATAGTGTACTCAAGTAAAAGCCTCAGTTAGCCTGTAAAATATATGACTTGAATTAATATTTCCATGTTAACCTTACTTACATAACATGCTTATAAAAGGGCTAAAATAATGTCATTGTTGAGCTACTGTTCAGATTCCTTTCTTCCTGCCTAAGCAGAAGACATGTTGGAGCAGAGAACAATAAAATGATTTATCAACGCTACAAACACTACAAATTCCTGTATAGTAGTTACAATCCCGCTGCTAATTCCCCAAAAAGAAAATTCTTGGTCAGTTGACTGTGAAACTTGGTGAAATAATATGAAATTGTGACTAAATATTAGTGTTAACAACTGTTAGCGTTAGCCGCCCTAGCATCAACAATAACTAGCACAAGTATAAATCCTCACAACAGCGTAGATCACACGTGCCAAACTTGAGGCACCTGAGCCAAATCCAGCCCCTCGCAAATTTAGATCCTGTATATCAATTTAGGTTCACAATAAATGTTGGTCTGCTTAGTTGTTTACCCTACCAAACAGACAGGAAACTGTTTTCAAACTCCAATTATGCAACAATCTGGAGCAGAATTTGGCAGATTTGCAGACTCCAGAATTCCCCCAGAAGCAGAGAGTTTAATATTCAGGCTGTGAAATAGGTTGCTGTGTGGTAGCTGCTTTTAAATATGTAATAATTGTTTTGCCTGATTTTCTATGATGAATACGGAACTTTTTTTCTGACTTTGTTAGGGCTTAATGTCGACCAGACAAGACTCCATTGTTGGGAATCGGTAGGGTACAGATTCAATTATTGGCAAATTATCAAAGATGGTTTATCTGTTTAAATGATAATGTTTAACCCCCTGCTGCGGTCCCAACTACATGAGACATGCTGTCATAATATCAATGATATTTGACTTTTTTCCATGATATAAAAGCATGTTAAGAAGCTTGAGGTGATTGTCATTTTACAGTACGGCCCTCAGTGAAACTGTGTTTGACACCCCTGGCGTAAAGTCTACATACTTCTATAATTTAGGCTATTTCTCATCTTAAATATTTCAGCTTGTGTTAGCTCCATCCTGGTGTTCAGAGGACGACACTGAAGTGTTGGAAATAACAACTTTTCTTTTTCTTTTAACGCAGCACATACATTTAGAACGGTAAACAGTCAGTGTCAGGAACAGCTGCTGTGCGCTGTGCTCAAAATTGAAATTGTTTCAGCTTTGACGTTGTTGCTGCTGACCTTTCAAGGCTCAACCAATTCCAGAAGCAGTGATGATGTGATACCTGCGCTGTGCTTTGCCTCTCTGCTCTGCACCCTACCTCAGAATTTTACCACGAGTCATGTGTAGGGGCTTTAGGGTGTGGCAGGTAAAACAGAAGCAGCATTTCTTGTTTTTGTGAGACAGACAGGGAGGCTATCTGGTTTCAGTCTTTTGTTCCAGAATTCAGAAAATGCCTGAAAACAAATCTGACAATCAGCTTAACAGATGGTCTATATATAGAATAAAAACATGTTCTCTGAATCATTTCTTCAAACATCAAATGTGTTTCTTTTATCTGTTAAAAGATTAAATATTACAGTAAGTTATAGTAGTTATTGAGAACTATGGACTGACTCAGCATGTGACGGAGCCCACACACAACAAGGGGCACACTCTGGACTTGATTATCTCGAAGGGTTTGAACATTTCCAAGGTTGTGGTGACTGATGCTGCTCTCTCTGATCATTCCTGTGTTTTCTTTAACAGCACTATCTCTGTGCACAAAAGTGTCCAAACAAAGTTAATAAGAAAAAGGTATATCACTGACAACACCAGTGAAACATTCAGTCAGCTTTTCTCCTCCACACCCACCCTCTCAGGGGTCTCAGTCACTGAGCTTGTAGACAATTTCAATTGTAAAATTACAAATGTTATTGATGCCATTGCTCCCATTAAGGTAAAAACTGTCTCTGATAAGAAAAGATCTCCATGGAGAAATGCCATACTGGTAAGAACAGAAAAAAGAGAGTGTCGAAAAGCAGAATACAGGTGGCGAAAAACTAATCTCCAGGTCCATTATAACACCTATAAAGAGAGACTTCACACTTATAATTTGGAACTGAGGAATGCAAGGCGGTCCTTCTTCTCGGACATTATTGCCAAAAACAATAATAATTCACGTGCTTTGTTTGCTACTGTTGATAGGTTAACAAACCCTCCAGTACCAGGAGCATCTGAACTTTTATCCACAAAGGCCTGTAATGATTTTTGAAAATTAGACAGTCAGTGATTCCATATCGAGTACAGGGTATGTGTTGTCACAGTGTCCAGGCAAAACAGATTCCAATATGACCCAATTTCATATGATTAACTATAAAAACCTGGAGGACATTATACAACATCTGAAAACCTCCTCCTGCTGCCTTGATATTCTACCAACGGGCCTTTTCAAAAATGTTGCAAATTGTTTGGCTCCAGATCTTCTACAGATTGTAAACACGTCTCTTCTCTCAGGTATCTTCCCACAGGCCCTGAAAACTGCAGTCATTAAGCCACTCTTAAAAAAGAACAATCTAGACACGTCACTAATGAGCAACTACAGGCCGATATCAAACCTTCCATTTTTAAGTAAAATCATTGTGGAAACGGTTTCTCAACAACTCAACCTTTTCTTGTCACTGAACAACAGTTTTGATGCCTTCCAGTCGGGTTTTCGACCACACCACAGCACTGAGACAGCTCTTGTTAAAGTCTTTAATGACTCTAAACTGAATGTCAGAATGGGAAAGAAAGGTGATCTCAGCAACTTTGAGCGTGGTATGGTTGTTGGTGCCAGACGGGCTGGTCTGAGTATTTTCCAATCTGCTCAGTTACTGGGATTCTCACCCACAACCATTTCTAGGGTTTACAAAGAATGGTCTGAAAAAGGAAAAACTTCCAGTATGCTGCAGTCCTGTTGATGCTAGAGGTCAGAGGAGAATGGGCCGACTGATTCCAGCTGATAGAAGATCAACGTTACAACCGAGGTATGAAGCCACAACACACACAACCTTGAGGGGGATGGGCTACACCAGCAGAAGACCCCACCGGGTACCACTCATCTCCACTAAGAACAGGAACATGAGGCTACAATTTGCACGAGCTCACCAAAATTGGACCTTTCAAGACTGGAAAAATGTTGCCTGGTCTGATGAGTGTTGATTTCTGTTGAGACATTCAGATGGTAGAGTCAGAATTTGGTGTAAACAGACTGAGAACATGGATCCATCATGCCTTGTTACCACTGGGCAGGCTGGTGGTGGTGGTGTAATGGTGTGGGGATGTTTTCTTGGCACACTTTAGGTCCCTTAGTACCAATTGGGCATCGTTTAAATGCCACAGCCTACCTGAGCATTGTTTCTGACCAGGTCCATCCCTTTATGACCACCATGTACCATCCTCTGATGGCTACTTCCAGCAGGATAATGCACCATGTCACAAAGCTCCAATAATTTCAAATTTGTTTCTTGAACATGACAATGAGTTCACCGTACTAAAATGGCCCCCACAGTCACCAGATATCAACCCAATAGAACATCTTTGGGATGTGGTGGAACGTGAGCTTCGTGCCCTGGATGTGCATCCCACAAATCTCCATCAACTGCAAGATGCTATCCTCTCAACATGGGCCAACATTTTTAGAGAATGCTTCCAGCACCTTGTTGAATCAATGCCATGAAGAATTAAGGCAGTTCTGAAGGCAAAAGGGGGTCAAACACGGTATTAGTAGGGTGTTCCTAATAATCTTCAAGGTGAGTGTACATCTGAGCATACAAATATGACGTGTGGAGTTCCCCAAGGCTCCGTTCTGGGGCCTCTCCTGTTTAACATCTACATGCTTCCACTGGCTCAGATTGTGGAAAACAACAAAATAAGTTACCATAGTTATGCGGACAACACACAAATTTACATAACCTTATCGCCAGGGGACTATAGTCCAATATAAAAACTGACTAAATGCATTGAACAAATTAACGACTGGATGTGCCAGAACTTTCTTAAATTAAATGAAGAAAAAACTGAGGTGGTTGTTTTTGGAGCAAAAGAGGAACGATTAAAAGTCAGCGCTCAGCTTCAAACGACAATGTTAAAATCAACAGACAAAGCTCTTTAATGTTTAATTTCTTATACTGCACTGTAACTTTTATTCTTGTATTTTATCTGTTTTTAATTTTTTAATTGTTTTCATGTAGCACTTTGAATTGCCCTGTTGCTGAAATGTACTATACAAATAAAGCTGCCTTCCCTTTAAAGATACTGATTAAGCTGAACAAACAAAATTAACCTGTTCAGTTTTCTCTCTACCTTTATTCTATGTTTTCTATGTTCTTATATATCTTATATTGTATATATATAGTTTCAGTTTAATTTTATTTCTGTGTCATGCCAAACATTTGGCACCACAAACTTATTTAGCAAACGTCTTCCGGTCGCATATACAAATCATTCGGGGAACTACATGAATACAAGTATATACACACACACACACCCACACACACACACCCACACACACACACACACACACACACACACACACACACACACACACACACACACAGACACACACAGACACACACAAACACACACACACACACACAGACACACACAGACACACACACACACACACACACACACACACACACACACACACACACACACACACACACACACACACAAACACACACACACACACACACACACAGACACACACACAGTATATACAAACAACATATCCTA
>NW_023396242.1:0-12500 GCF_008315115.2 Sander lucioperca
TCTAACTGTCATCAACTGTCTCATCTGGCTCTAACGTCTCTGTCATGCTAACTGTCTCGACTGTCTCTGTCCTAACTGTACTCTGACTGTCTCTGTCTCTACTGTCTCTGAACTTTCCTCTGACTGTCTCCTCACTGTCTCTGGCTCCTAACTGTCTCTGACTGTCTCTGACTGTCCCTCTACCTGTCTCTACCTGTCTCGAACTGTCGCTGTCTCTAACTGTCTCTACGGTCTCTACTGTCCTCTGCTCGTAACTGTTCGGACTGTCTCGCTGTCTCCTGACTGTCCTCTGACTGTCTCTAACTGTCCTCGACTTTCTCTACCTGTCTCTGACTGTCCTCTGCGGTCTCTAACTGTCCTCTACCTGTCTTCTGGTCTCTAACTGGTCTCTGAACTGTCTCTAACTGTCTCTGACTGTCGCTTACTGTCGCTAACTGTCGTCTAACGGCTCTGACTGTCTCTGCCTGTCTCTGACTGTCTCTGTACTGTCTCTACTGTCTCTGCCTGTCTCTGACTGTCTCTAACTGTCTCTAACGGTGCTCCTAACTGTCTCGGACTGTCTGGCTCTAACTGGCTCTGACTGGCTCTAACTGCTCTACCTGTCTGCTGACTGTCTCTACTGTCTCTGACTGGCTCATAACTGTCATTCTAACTGTCTCTATACTGTCTCTGACTGCACTGCTGTCTCTGACTGCTCTGACTGTCTCTAACGGTCCGCTAACTGTCTCTACTGTACTCTGACTGTCTCTACGGTCTCTGACTGTCTCTGACTGTCGCTGACTGTCTCTAACTGTCGCTGTGGCTCTACTGTCTCTACCTGCTCTGACTGTCCTCTACCTGTCTCTACGTCCTCTGACTGTCTCTACCTGTCTCTGTCTCTACAAACTGTCTCTACGGTACTCTGACTGTCTCTAACTGTCGTCCGTCTCTAAGCTGTCTCTGACTGTCCTCTGACTGCTCTAACTGTCTCTGACGGTCTCTGACTCTACTGTCTCTGACTGTCTCTAACGTGGCTCTGACTGTCTCTAACGTCTCTAACTGTCTCTGTCCTCTAACTGTCCGCTGACTGTCTCTGACTGTCTCTACCTGTCTGCTGACTGTCTCTCTGCCTGTCTCTAGTCTGTCTCTGTCTCTGACTGTCTCTAATCGTCTCTGTCTCTGACTGTCTCTGTCTCTGACTGTCTCTGTCTCTGAACTGGCTCTACCTGGTCCTCTGCCTGTCTCTAACTGGCTCTAACTGCTCTACCTGTCTCTGACTGTCTCTGACTGTCTCTAACTGTCTCTGCCTGTCTCTGCCTGTCTCTAACTGTCTTTAACTGTCTTTAACTGTCTTTGACTGTCTTTGCCTGTCTCTACCTGTCCTCTGACTGTCTCTGACTGTCTCTACCTGTCTTCTTTAATACTTCTGGTCTCCTACTGTCTCTAACTGTCTCTGACCTGTCTCTGACTGTCTCTGACTGTCTCTAACGTCGCTAACTGTCTAACTGTCTGTCTTGAAACTGTCTTCTCTAACGGTCTCTACCTGTCCCTCTGACTGTCTCTAACTGTCTCTAACTGTCTGTCTCTAACTGTCTCGGACTGTCGCGTAACGGTCTCTTACTGTCTGTAACTGTCTGTCTCTAACTGTCTCTGACTGTCTCTAACTGTCTCTAACTGTCTTACTGTCTGTCCTCTAACGGTCTCTAACTGGTCTCTGCCTGTCTTTACTGTCTGTCCTCTAACTGTCTCTGTACTGTCCTAACTGTCTCTTACTGTCTTTACCTGTCTGTCTCTAACTCGCTAACTGTCGTGCTTTAACTGTCTGTCTCTACCTGTCTCTACTGTCTCTGACTGTCTCTGAGCTGTCTCTACTGTCCTGCTACCTGTCTGTCTCTAGACTGTCCTCTAACTGTCTGTCTCTACGTGTCCTCTACTGGTCTGTCTCTAAGCTGTCTCTAACTAGTCCTCTCATACTGTCTGTCTCTACCTGTCTCTAACTGTCTCTAAAGACTTCTCTTACTGTCTTAACTGTCTGTCTCTAACTGTCCCTCTAACTGTCTCTGACGTCTTAACTGTCTGTCTCTAACTGTCTCTGACTGTCTCATAACGGTCCTCTTACTGCCTTTAACTGTCTGTCTCTAACTGGCTCTAACTGTCGGTCTTGATACTGTCTGTCTCTAACTGTCTCTCAACTGTCTCTGACTGTCTCTGACTGTCTCTAACTGTCTGTCTCTAACTGTCTCTAACTGTCTGTCTCTAACTGTCCTCTACTGTCTCTAACGGGCTCTGACTGTCTCAACTGTCTCTACTGTGCTCTGTCGCTAACTGTCTCTGACTGCTCTCAACTGTCTCTGTCCTCTGACTGTCTCTAACTGTCTCTGACTGTTCTCTACCGTGTCGCTCGAAAACGGTCTCTGTCGCTAACTTTCTCTGACTGTCTCTGACTGTCTCTACTGTCTCTGTCTCTGACTGTCTCTAACTGTCTGCTGTCTCTGACGGTCTCTGTCTCTGACTGTCTCGTCCTCTAACGGTCTCTCACTGTCTCTGACTGTCTCGTAACTGCTCTCTCTGACTGTCTCGGACTGTCTCCTACTGTCTCTGACTGGCCCTCTGACTGTCTCTAACTGTCTCGTCTTTAACTGTCTTGTCTCTCTGTCTCTAACTGTCTCTAACTGTCTCTAACTGTCCGTTCTCTACTGTCTCTGACTGTCTCTAACTGCTCTACTGTCTTTACTGTCTGTCGTCTAACTGTGCTCGACTGTCTCTAACTGTCTCTCACTGCTGTCTGTCTTTAACTGTCTGTCTCTAACTGTACTCTAACTGTCTTAACTGTCTGCTCTGACTGTCTCTAACTGTCTCTAACTGTCTGTCTCTAACTGTCTCTACCTGTCTGTCTCTACGTCTCTCTACTGTCTTACTGTCTGTCTCTACTGTCTCTAACTGTCTCTACTGTCTGTCTCTACTGTCTCCTACCTGTCCTCTAACTGGTCTCTGACGGTCTTTAAACTGTCTGTCCCTAACTGTCTCTTACTGTCTTTAACTGTCTGTCTCTACCTGCTCTCTACTGTCGCTACGGTCTGTCGTTTACTGTCTGTCTCTAACTGTCTCGACTGTCTCTGACTGTCTCTGGACTGTCTCTAACTGTCTCTGACTGTCTCTGACTGTCTCTAACTGTCTCTAACTGTCTGTCTCTACCTGTCTCTAACTGTCTCTAACGTGCTGTCTCTAACTGTCTCTAACTGTCTTTAACTGTCGTGTCTCAACTGTCTCTAACTGTCTCTAACTGTCTTTAACTTTCTGTCTCTAACTGTCTCTGACTGTCTCTAACTGTCTCTTACTGTCTTTACTGCTCTGTCTCTAACTGTCTCTAACTGTCTGCTTTAACTGTCTGTCTCTAACTGTCTCTGACTGTCTCTAACTGTCTCTAACTGTCTGTCTCTAACTGTCTCTAACGGTCTCTAACTGTCTGTCTCTAACTGTCTCTAACTGTCTGTCTCTAACTGTCTCTAACTGTCTTTAACTGTCTGTCTCTAACTGTCTCTGACTGTCTCTGACTGTCTCTAACTGTCTCTAACTGTCTCTAACTGTCTTTAACTGTCTGTCTCTCTACTGTCTCGACTGTCTCTGACTGTCTCTAACTGTCTCTAACTGTCTCTAACTGTCTTTAACTGTCTGTCTCTAACTGTCTCTGACTGTCTCTAACTGTCTCTTACTGTCTGTAACTGTCTGTCTCTAACTGTCTCTAACTGTCGTCTTAACTGTCTGTCCGCTAACTGTCTCTAACTGTCTCTGACTGTCTCTGCCTGTCTCTAACTGTCTCTAACTGTCTCTACTGTCTGTCTCTAACTGTCTCTAACTGTCTCTAACTGTCTCTGACTGTCTCTGTCTCTGACTGTCTCTAACTGTCCTCTGTCTCGACTGCTCTAAACTGTCTCTAACTGTCTCTGTCTCTAATGTCTCTGAACTGTCTCTAACTGTCTTCTGACTGTCTCTAAACTGTCTCTGTCTCTGTCTCTACTGTCTCTGACTGTCTCTGACTGTCTCTACTGTCTCTGTCTCTGACTGTCTCTAACTGTCTCTGTCTCTGACTGTCTCGTGCTCTGACTGTCTCTAACTGTCTCTAACTGTCTCTGCCTGTCTCTAACTGTCTCTAACTGTCTCTGACTGTCTCTGACTGTCTCTAACTGTCTCTGTCTGTCTCTAACTGTCTCTAACTGTCTTTAACTGTCTGTCTCTGACTGTCTCTAACTGTCTCTTACTGTCTTTAACTGTCTGTCTCTAACTGTCTCTAACTGTCTCTAACTGTCTGTCTCTAACTGTCTCTAACTGTCTCTAACTGTCTCTGACTGTCTCTAACTGTCTCTTACTGTCTTTAACTGTCTGTCTCTACTGTCTCTAACTGTCTCTAACGTCTGTCTTTACTGTCTGTCTCTACTGTCTCTAAACTGTCTCTGACTGTCTCTGACTGTCTCTAACTGTCTCTGACTGTCTCTAACTGTCTCTAACTGTCTCTAACTGTCTCTGACTGTCTCTGACTGTCTCTACTGTCTCTGACTGTCTCTAACTGTCTCTAACTGTCTGTCTCTAACGTCTCTACTGTCTCTAACTGTCTGTCTCTAACTGTCTCTAACGTGTCTTTAACTGTCTGTCTCTAACTGTCTCTACCTGTCTCTAACTGTCTTTAACTGTCTGTCTCTAACTGTCTCTGACTGTCTCTAACTGTCTCTTACTGTCTTTAACTGTCTGTCTCTAACTGTCTCTAACTGTCTGTCTTTAACTGTCTGTCTCTAACTGTCTCTAACTGTCTGTCTTTAACTGTCTGTCTCTAACTGTCCTCTTACTGTCTTTAACTGTCTGTCTCTAACTGTCTCTAACTGTCTGTCTCTAACTGTCTCTAACTGTCTCTAACTGTCTGTCTCTAACTGTCTCTAACTGTCTGTCTCTAACTGTCTCTAACTGTCTTTAACTGTCTGTCTCTAAACTGTCTCTGACTGGTCTCTGACTGTCTCTAACTGTCTCTAACTGTCTCTAACTGTCTTTAACTGTCTGTCTCTAACTGTCTCTGACTGTCTCTGACTGTCTCTACTGTCTCTAACTGTCTCTTACTGTCTTTAACTGTCTGTCTTAACTGTCTCTACTGTCTGTCTTTAACTGTCTGTCTCTAACTGTCTCTAACTGTCTCTAACTGTCTCTGACGGTCTCTGACTGTCTCTAACTGTCTCTAACTGTCTGTCTCTAACTGTCTCTAACTGGCTCTAACTGTCTGTCTCTAACTGTCTCTACTGTCTCTGACTGTCTCTAACTGTCTCTAACTGTCTCTGTCTCTGACTGTCTCTAACTGTCTCTAACTGTCTCTGTCTCTAAACTGTCTCTGACTGTCTCTAACTGTCTCTGTCTCTGACTGTCTTAACTGTCTCTGACTGTCTCTAACTGTCTCTGTCTCTGACTGTCTCTGACTGTCTCTAACGGTCTCTAACTGTCTCTAACTGTCTCTGTCTCTAACTGTCTCTGACTGTCTCTGACTGTCTCTAACTGTCTCTGTCTCTGACTGTCTCTAACTGTCTCTGTCTCTGACTGTCTCTGTCTCTGACTGTCTCTAACTGTCTCTAACTGTCTCTGACTGTCTCTGACTGTCTCTAACTGTCTTTAACTGTCTTTACTGTCTTGACTGTCTTTGACTGTCTCTAACTGTCTCTGACTGTCTCTGACTGTCTCTAACTGTCTGTCTTTAACTGTCTGTCTCTAACTGTCTCTGACTGTCTCTGACTGTCTCTAACTGTCTCTAACTGTCTCTAACTGTCTGTCTTTAACTGTCTGTCTCTAACTGTCTCTAACTGTCTCTGACTGTCTCTAACTGTCTCTAACTGTCTGTCTCTAACTGTCTCTAACTGTCTCTAACTGTCTGTCTCTAACTGTCTCTGACTGTCTCTAACTGTCTCTTACTGTCTTTAACTGTCTGTCTCTAACTGTCTCTGACTGTCTCTAACTGTCTCTAACTGTCTGTCTTTAACTGTCTGTCTCTGACTGTCTCTAACTGTCTCTTACTGTCTTTAACTGTCTGTCTCTAACTGTCTCTAACTGTCTCTAACTGTCTGTCTCTAACTGTCTCTAACTGTCTGTCTCTAACTGTCTCTGACTGTCTCTAACTGTCTCTTACTGTCTTTAACTGTCTGTCTCTAACTGTCTCTAACTGTCTGTCTTTAACTGTCTGTCTCTAACTGTCTCTGACTGTCTCTGACTGTCTCTAACTGTCTCTAACTGTCTGTCTCTAACTGTCTCTAACTGTCTCTAACTGTCTGTCTCTAACTGTCTCTGACTGTCTCTGACTGTCTTTAACTGTCTGTCTCTAACTGTCTCTGACTGTCTCTAACTGTCTCTTACTGTCTTTAACTGTCTGTCTCTAACTGTCTCTAACTGTCTGTCTTTAACTGTCTGTCTCTAACTGTCTCTAACTGTCTTTAACTGTCTGTCTCTAACTGTCTCTGACTGTCTCTAACTGTCTCTTACTGTCTTTAACTGTCTGTCTCTAACTGTCTCTAACTGTCTGTCTTTAACTGTCTGTCTCTATCTGTCTCTGTCTGTCTCTATCTGTCTCTATCTCTCTCTGTCTGTCTCTGACTGTCTCTAACTGTCTCTCACTGTCTGTCTCTAACTGTCTCTAACTGTCTCTAACTGTCTGTCTCTAACTGTCTCTAACTGTCTGTCTCTAACTGTCTCTAACTGTCTCTAACTGTCTGTCTCTAACTGTCTCTAACTGTCTTTAACTGTCTGTCTCTACTGTCTCTGACTGTCTCTAACTGTCTCTACTGTCTCTGACTGTCTTTAACTGTCTTTAACTGTCTTTAACTGTCTCTAACTGTCTCTGACTGTCTTTAACTGTCTCTAACTGTCTCTGACTGTCTCTAACTGTCTCTAACTGTCTCTGACTGTCTTAACTGTCTCTAACTGTCTCTGACTGTCTTTAACTGTCTTTAACTGTCTCTGACTGTCTCTGACTGTCTCTAACTGTCTCTGACTGTCTCTGACTGTCTCTGACTGTCTCTGACTGTCTCTGACTGTCTCTAACTGTCTCTAACTGTCTCTGTCTCTAACTGTCTCTGACTGTCTCTAACTGTCACTGTCTCTGACTGTCTCTAACTGTCTCTAACTGTCTCTGACTGTCTCTGTCTCTAACTGTCTCTGACTGTCTCTAACTGTCACTGTCTCTGACTGTCTTGACTGTCTCTAACTGTCTCTAACTGTCTCTGTCTCTAACTGTCTCTGACTGTCTCTAACTGTCACTGTCTCTGACTGTCTCTAACTGTCTCTAACTGTCTCTGACTGTCTCTGTCTCTAACTGTCTCTGACTGTCTCTAACTGTCACTGTCTCTGACTGTCTCTGACTGTCTCTGACTGTCTCTAACTGTCTCTGACTGTCTCTGTCTCTAACTGTCTCTGACTGTCTCTAACTGTCACTGTCTCTGACTGTCTCTGACTGTCTCTGACTGTCTCTAACTGTCTCTAACTGTCTCTGTCTCTAACTGTCTCTGACTCTCTCTAACTGTCACTGTCTCTGACTGTCTCTAACTGTCTCTGACTGTCTCTAACTGTCTCCAACTGTCTCTAACTGTCTCTGACTGTCTCTGTCTCTGACTGTCTCTAACTGTCTCTGACTGTCTCTAACTGTCACTGTCTCTGACTGTCTCTAACTGTCACTGTCTCTGACTGTCTCTAACTGTCTCTAACTGTCTCTGACTGTCTCTAACTGTCTCTAACTGTCTCTAACTGTCTTTAACTGTCTGTCTCTAACTGTCTCTGTCTCTGACTGTCTCTGACTGTCTCTCACTGTCTCTAACTGTCTGTCTTTAACTGTCTGTCTCTAACTGTCTCTAACTGTCTCTGACTGTCTCTAACTGTCTCTAACTGTCTCTGTCTCTAACTGTCTGTCTCTAACTGTCTCTAACTGTCTCTAACTGTCTTTAACTGTCTGTCTCTAACTGTCTCTGACTGTCTCTAACTGTCTCTTACTGTCTTTAACTGTCTGTCTCTAACTGTCTCTAACTGTCTGTCTTTAACTGTCTGTCTCTAACTGTCTCTAACTGTCTCTGACTGTCTCTAACTGTCTCTAACTGTCTCTGACTGTCTCTAACTGTCTCTAACTGTCTGTCTCTAACTGTCTCTAACTGTCTCTAACTGTCTGTCTCTAAACTGTCTCTAACTGTCTTTAACTGTCTGTCTCTAACTGTCTCTAACTGTCTCTAACTGTCTTTAACTGTCTCTGACTGTCTCTAACTGTCTCTAACTGTCTCTAACTGTCTGTCTCTAACTGTCTCTAACTGTCTTTAACTGTCTGTCTCTAACTGTCTCTAACTGTCTCTGACTGTCTCTAACTGTCTCTAACTGTCTCTGACTGTCTCTAACTGTCTCTAACTGTCTGTCTCTAACTGTCTCTAACTGTCTCTAACTGTCTGTCTCTAACTGTCTCTAACTGTCTTTAACTGTCTGTCTCTAACTGTCTCTAACTGTCTGTCTCTAACTGTCTCTAACTGTCTCTAACTGTCTGTCTCTAACTGTCTCTAACTGTCTTTAACTGTCTGTCTCTAACTGTCTCTAACTGTCTCTAACTGTCTCTAACTGTCTCTGACTGTCTCTGACTGTCTCTGACTGTCTCTGACTGTCTCTAACTGTCTCTGACTGTCTCTAACTGTCTCTGACTGTCTTTAACTGTCTCTGACTGTCTCTAACTGTCTCTGACTGTCTTTAACTGTCTCTGACTGTCTTTAACTGTCTGTCTCTAACTGTCTCTAACTGTCTCTAACTGTCTTTAACTGTCTGTCTCTAACTGTCTCTGACTGTCTCTAACTGTCTCTAACTGTCTCTAACTGTCTTTAACTGTCTGTCTCTAACTGTCTTTAACTTTCTTTAACTGTCTCTGACTGTCTTTAACTGTCTTTAACTGTCTCTAACTGTCTCTGTCTCTAACTGTCTCTAACTGTCTTTAACTGTCTCTAACTGTCTCTAACTGTCTCTAACTGTCTTTAACTGTCTTTAACGGTCTTTAACTGTCTCTAACTGTCTTTAACTGTCTTTAACTGTCTTTAACTGTCTCTGTCTTTAACTGTCTCTAACTGTCTCTAACTGTCTCTGACTGTCTTTAACTGTCTCTAACTGTCTTTAACTGTCTCTGTCTCTAACTGTCTCTAACTGTCTCTGACTGTCTTTAACTGTCTTTAACTGTCTTTAACTGTCTCTGTCTTTAACTGTCTCTAACTGTCTCTAACTGTCTCTGACTGTCTTTAACTGTCTCTAACTGTCTTTAACTGTCTCTGTCTCTAACTGTCTCTAACTGTCTTTAACTGTCTCTAACTGTCTCTAACTGTCTTTAACTGTCTGTCTCTGACTGTCTCTGACTGTCTCTAACTGTCTCTGACTGTCTTTAACTGTCTCTGACTGTCTCTAACTGTCTCTAACTGTCTCTAACTGTCTGTCTCTAACTGTCTTTAACTGTCTCTGACTGTCTTTAACTGTCTTTAACTGTCTCTGTCTCTAACTGTCTCTAACTGTCTTTAACTGTCTCTAACTGTCTCTAACTGTCTTTAACTGTCTGTCTCTGACTGTCTCTGACTGTCTCTAACTGTCTCTGACTGTCTTTAACTGTCTCTGACTGTCTCTAACTGTCTCTAACTGTCTTTAACTGTCTGTCTCTAACTGTCTTTAACTGTCTCTGACTGTCTTTAACTGTCTTTAACTGTCTCTAACTGTCTCTGTCTCTAACTGTCTTTAACTGTCTCTAACTGTCTCTAACTGTCTCTAACTGTCTCTGACTGTCTCTGACTGTCTCTAACTGTCTCTAACTGTCTCTGACTGTCTCTGACTGTCTCTAACTGTCTCTAACTGTCTCTGACTGTCTTTAACTGTCTCTAACTGTCTCTGTCTCTAACTGTCTCTAACTGTCTCTAACTGTCTTTAACTGTCTCTAACTGTCTCTGTCTCTAACTGTCTCTAACTGTCTCTAACTGTCTTTAACTGTCTTTAACTGTCTCTAACTGTCTCTAACTGTCTCTGACTGTCTCTAACTGTCTCTAACTGTCTCTAACTGTCTCTAACTGTCTCTGACTGTCTCTGACTGTCTTTAACTGTCTTTAACTGTCTCTGACTGTCTCTAACTGTCTCTAACTGTCTCTAACTGTCTCTAACTGTCTTTAACTGTCTTTGACTGTCTTTGACTGTCTTTGACTGTCTCTGACTGTCTCTAACTGTCTTTAACTGTCTCTAACTGTCTTTAACTGTCTGTCTCTAACTGTCTCTAACTGTCTCTGTCTCTAACTGTCTCTAACTGTCTCTAACTGTCTTTAACTGTCTCTAACTGTCTCTGTCTCTAACTGTCTCTAACTGTCTTTAACTGTCTCTAACTGTCTCTAACTGTCTCTAACTGTCTCTGACTGTCTCTAACTGTCTCTAACTGTCTTTAACTGTCTCTGACTGTCTCTGACTGTCTCTGACTGTCTTTAACTGTCTCTAACTGTCTCTAACTGTCTCTGACTGTCTCTGACTGTCTCTAACTGTCTCTAACTGTCTCTAACTGTCTCTAACTGTCTCTAACTGTCTTTGACTGTCTTTGACTGTCTTTGACTGTCTCTGACTGTCTTTAACTGTCTCTAACTGTCTTTAACTGTCTGTCTCTAACTGTCTCTGACTGTCTCTAACTGTCTTTAACTGTCTGTCTCTAACTGTCTTTAACTGTCTCTAACTGTCTCTGACTGTCTCTAACTGTCTTTAACTGTCTTTAACTGTCTCTGACTGTCTTTAACTGTCTTTAACTGTCTGTCTCTAACTGTCTTTAACTGTCTTTAACTGTCTCTAACTGTCTCTGACTGTCTCTAACTGTCTTTAACTGTCTCTAACTGTCTTTAACTGTCTTTAACTGTCTCTAACTGTCTTTAACTGTCTCTAACTGTCTTTAACTGTCTCTAACTGTCTCTAACTGTCTCTAACTGTCTCTAACTGTCTCTAACTGTCTCTAACTGTCTCTCTCTCAGGCTGATCGAGTCCATGATACCCGTCCGTATGATCAACTTCCCGCAGGTACACACTTCCACTTCCTGTCTCCTCCCAGGGTTTTCACAATAAGAGCTGAAATACTGACAGCTTGTACTTCCTGTGTGCAGAAGATCGCCGGCGAGCTGTACGGCCCTCTGATGCTCGTCTTCACGCTGGTCGCCATCCTGCTGCACGGCATGAAGACGTCAGGAACCGTCATCGTAAGGACACATTTAACGGGGCCGTCTCCATGACTACAGAAACTCTCATCCACTAACAGTCACATGATTTTAATTTAGATTTAATGGACAACAGCTTTAAAGCCCCTGTTGCAGGTTAACCACCACTGTTGATTAATGGGTACATAAAGTACTCAACATATGTATATCATTGTTAAAACTGTCTCCAAATAGTGTTAAAGGCCAGTTTTCGCCGTTTTAGTCGTTTAGTGGGTTTTTTAACGCAATTCGGTGATGACGTCACGTTGGGGAGACGTGCATCAGTCTAGTACTAGAACTATGGTGACTGTGTATCAGCCTAGTACTAGAACTATGGTGACTGTGTATCAGCCTAGTACTAGAACTATGGTGACTGTGTATCAGCCTAGTACTAGAACTATGGTGACTGTGTATCAGCCTAGTACTAGAACTATGGTGACTGTGTATCAGCCTAGTACTAGAACTATGGTGACTGTGTATCAGTCTAGTACTAGAACTATGGTGACTGTGTATCAGTCTAGTACTAGAACTATGGTGACTGTGTATCAGCCTAGTACTAGAACTATGGTGACTGTGTATCAGCCTAGTACTAGAACTATGGTGACTGTATCAGCCTAGTACTAGAACTATGGTGACTGTGTATCAGCCTAGTACTAGAACTATGGTGACTGTATCAGTCTAGTACTAGAACTATGGTGACTGTGTATCAGCCTAGTACTAGAACTATGGTGACTGTATCAGCCTAGTACTAGAACTATGGTGACTGTATATCAGTCTAGTACTAGAACTATGGTGACTGTATATCAGTCTAGTACTAGAACTATGGTGACTGTATATCAGTCTAGTACTAGAACTATGGTGACTGACTGGGATGAGGAAGAGGTGTTTTTACTACTCAGTGAATAGCACCGAGTGAAAGTCAATGTTTTCTTTATATCTAGTGACAGTGATCATGTCGTTAGTTCAGATAAGTTCTGGTAATCTAGCTAGATCTAGAAATAGAAGGCATCATGTTAGCTACGGGCTAACTTGCCAGTCAGTCCCACCTGTGAAATCCCCCGACGTTGTAAACACATTTTGATTAGATATCTCACGTTTTGATGGACCCTACTAGCTCCGAAGTTGTTGGCTGGTTACGCATCGTTAGCTAATTCCACTAGCATACAGGCTAACTATAGCCAGTTAGCTTTGTATGTAGCTAACAAAAACCCACCCATCTCGTAGGAGCGAAGCTTAACATTTCATTCAATAACATTATGGTACAAAAGGAGCACTAACGCCACA